>NC_060908.1:16967500-16977500 GCF_014805685.1 Silurus meridionalis | reverse complement strand
TGACTGGTATAATAAGGTGTTTGGTCACCTGTGTGCGGCGGAGGTTGCTAGGATACGGGGCTCGTTCCCTGTTCTGACTGCAAGAGGACCTGAGACTAAACTCTGAGACTGAGGGAGCGAAGGGAGTGAACGAGCGAAAACAGGACGAGGCCGAAGGTTACAGAGAAACAAATTCATGTGACCTGAAACCAAATCTGATCACCAAAAGCTTGGACTTAAACCAAAGTACTCAGACTTAGACATATTGCACTAAGACAGAAAAGTTGTCAAATCTGATTATTCAAGATGAAACCAGACCAGTCTTAGATTAGACTTGATCCAATTCATCCAGATTAGACAGACAGGTATCCTAAACTAACATCAGCACAGATAAGATTGGATCAAACTAAAAATGCGATCCGATTATATTGAATCAAATGAGACCGCTTGGATCAGACAAGATTGGACGTGATTAAACCAAACAAAGGCACTTTACCTGCGTAAATAATATCATGTATGATTTACTCAGAATACAGATTAGATCATTTCAAACTGTAAAAACATTAGATTAAAAATACAAGTTCAAATCAAGCAGATCATATCAGAGATTAGACCAGATCAGACCTGAACATGAATCAGTCAGAGATTAGACAAGCTCAAATCAAACATCAAATCAGATTATAAACAAGATAATGCCAAACCAGATTGGAACACGTTACACTAGATCAGATGAGTGATGAATAGATTAGACATCTGTGGTGAGATTGCACTGAACCACATTAGACAAGGTCAGATCAAACCAGATTAGATCTGATTAAATCAATTATTAGAAGTTGTTTTAATAAGTATTAGATTAGAGATAAAAGCATATTAAACAAAAAAAACCCTCTAGTCTGATTTCATATATTAGATATAATTACATCAGATGTAAATGAGCAGATGATTTGAACATGAAGGCTATCAGGAAACACACTGGGGGCGAAACTGTCCCAGATATGTCTCTGCATCATTCACAACGTGTCTGTCTGTCTGTCTGAGAGGGACATCTGAGGATCTAAAGCCATGTTGACCTTTGACCTTAAATTCAGTTTCAGGTGAAGCATATTCACACAGATGTTCAGTGCAGTGTGAGATTATTCCATTTTTAATTCGAAAAGCATGATTTGATTATATTTATTGATATCAGATCAGGAAACATTATAATCAGACAATCAGATCAGACGAAAGCAATTTCAGATCAGATTCTTCCAAATTACAGTTGCTCAGATCAGACAAGACAGGATTTTTAAAACAGTTTTAACCAGCTCAGATTGATCCAAATTAAACAAAACTAGATTAGACCAGAAAAAAATTAGACCAGATCAAATCAACCCACTGTAGACCAGGTCAGGTGAAAGCAGATTAGACCAGACTGTATCTAATCTAAAATGAACTGTATTACAGATTTTTTTTATAATTAAACACAAACTGTAAAACATTAGAGCAGTCCAAATATGAGAGAAGACCAGATCAGACTAAATCTAATTAGACTTTACCTGAATAATTGGATCAGAATAACAAATCTAAAACCAGAATTTAAAAAAACATCAGACATTTAATCAGTAACTGTTGATTCTACACTGTGCATTAGGACAAACCCAATTGTTTATCGTGTCTTCTCATTGGTCAGCAGTTTAAACATTTTTGTACATCAGCATTTTGTTTACTCAGTGTATATATTTGGATTAGATTAGATTGGATTTAGATCAGATACCGAACATCATGTAAATTTTCTTTGTGCGTCTGTTTTTGTGTACATTACTGTATATTAATGTATTAATGTGTTTTGCAAAAGCTGTGTGTGTGTGTGTGTGTGTGTGTGTGTGTGTGTGTGTGAGAAGGTGTTATGTAAGAAGACGTGTTGTATTTATAGCTGTAACATAATGCTTTAATTAATTCATCCACTTCATTTCTGGTGTGTGTGTGTGTGTGTGTGTGTGTGTGTGTGTGTGTGTGTGTGTGTGTGTCTTTAAATGCCACATGTGCCTTGAAGCTGAGATTTCAGTATAATTTATTTCTGTTACTCGATTGTTTGAATTTCTTTATTGTTAATTTTTCAATTGAACGGAAAAAGAACAAAATGTATAGAATGAATAATTACAGCTTTACACTGTTACTTGTATTTTGTACCTACATTTTGATTGGACTCGGTGATGTGTGTGTGCTGAGAAAAGAAATAAAGACTTTTTCAGTGAACACGGGGGATAAGTGCTTATTTATTGGGGGTTATTGCTTGTTTTTTTGTAGTTTTTTTTTCTCTCCACTGTAATAAAGAAACAACACACATTGTACATTATACAGTGTTTTTATTTACTGCGTTAATGAACCTGAACATCGAATAAACATCAGTATTAATAAAATGTAAATAATGTTCACTAAGTAAACGGAAGTGTTTAAATAACTGCTTATTTGATCTACAATAAATAATTAGCATAAATTAGCATTAAATAAATCCATATTGATTCAAGTATTGGGACACATGACATTTCCACTTAAGTGTTTTTTCTCCAAACTGTTATACAAACTTGGAGGTACACAATTGTATCGGAGGTCTTTGGATGCTGTAGCTTAAAACTTTGCCTTCACTTGAGCTAGGAGACCCAAACCTGTTCCAGCATGACACTGCCCCTGTGTACAAAGCCAACTCCATGAAGATCTGCTTTCCATGGGTTGAAAGTGTGTGGAAGATCTCCTGCTGTAGAGCTCTAACCCTATTGAACATCTTTGGGATGATTGTGAATGCTGACTGCATCCCAGGATCCTTCTCAACTTTTCACCTACACCAATTCCTGACTTTACCAACACCCTTGTAGCTGAATGAATCTCCACAAAGTTTAGTGGAACATCTCCCAGAAGAGTGGAGTTTATTATAACAGTAAATGGAGACTAGATGTGGAATGGGAAAAACCTTTGGCCAGACAGTGTATGGAGGTGACATTTATGAAATTAATTCATTAATAATAACATTAATTAATTCATTAAGTAATTCACTGGTGTAACTGATGCTCTATTATGATGATACGGGAACCTTAGTAAGAAGCTTTGCAGCTCTCAGTTCTCAGGTTCCTCTTTTCTTTGTTCCCCTTTTTTTATTTTAGAGAATATAATCTAAAGGTTTTAAAGCATGAAGGACATTCAGGATCATCAGACCACACCACATCAGATCACACAGACCTCACTGCGATTGAGAACTGACTGTGCTCTTATTTGTCTTTTGATTGATTGTGAATGTGAAGGTTTTATTTATCCCTGGAAGAAACTGCAGAGGTCCGAGGATGAAACTCTGTGGAACTCAAAGGTACACAATGCTTTAAATCATCCCTAAGTAACTCATTTTTCTGTTTTATAACTGAATTTATTTCAACCTGTTCTAATGCCAATATTAAGTGTGTGTGTAAGTGTGTGTGTGTGTGTGTGTGTGTGTTACAGGTATTACACTCTGGTCTTTTTCCCCATTGAAGTAAATAAGACAAAGGTAACACAGTTTTGGTACAGAGAAACCACACTGGAGTGTAAAGTTCTCTCTCCTGAAGATATTAAAGAACATCTTCCCCTCTGTGCCTGTGAGCAAGAAGTTCCAGGTCATCAGGACTATCAGAAGCGGCGCTTGATCCTGAAACCTCCTCAGTAAATTAAGAAGTGAACTTGGAGCATTGGAACACTCAGTGGGGGTTTTAGCTCAGGCTTCACAGCTGCTCGATTTAAATAAGAATCTAAATGAGAATATCTGAGAGGAGAAGGGTGAGCTGAGACGAGACTAGATGAGACGAGACGAGTGCATACACGGACCCTGTTATTTAAAGGCATCACGCCAGAGAGAAGGTTCAGCTTTCACACTGTATTTTACCCTCAGCTGTGAACTTCTCTCCATGTTTATATGATCAGGCTCTGAATGAGGGAGAGGGAGAGAAGGAACGAGAGAATAAAAAAATATATACAGTACAAAAAATAGAAAGCTGGAACATACTGAAGCATCTGAAGTGTTTACTGAAGTTCTGAGCTGGTGGTGTGTGTGTGTGTGTGTGAGAGAGAGCAGGTGAAGGACAGAGTGTGCAGATAGATGATGGGTGGAATCAATGCAGTTTTATCCCACACAGTGAGAAACAAACTGGGCCCAGAGCCTCCTGGAGCAAAGAGGGTTAAGGGCCTCGCTTAAGGGCCCAACAGTAGCAGCTTGAACCCATCACCTGCTGATCAGAACCTAACCAGCGCTTCAACTGTGGAGTCCCCTCTCCCCCAGGCACCCTAGATAGGCAGCATCATTTATTTAGAACACGTGAATTTTTCCTACAGCGTCTCTCGCACCACAGTCTTTTCAACCACATAGATGTTCTAGAACACGCAGGAACCAGGGCCGTGATTGGTCGATTCTGTAAACGTAGACAAACAGATGATATGAAAGACGAGAAGAGAAGATCTTTCTCTTTCTCACGCTTTTTAATCCATTCAGCTGTTTACATGATCATGATTAATTACTAATCACACTGACACCAATCCTCCAATCAGCTCACAGGATGGGTTTATGTTTATCCCAATCAGAATCAGGAGGCGGGGTAATATATATATTTTTTTATTTCGCTAGCTCGTGTTCGTTTAGTGCTGTTTGAGGATATAAGATGCTCTTAAAAAGGGAACTCTTCACAGGAAGTGATGCATGCATTTGAAATTTACTTCCTTTTAATGACAAATGAATAAATGAATAAATGAATCAATTATTATTAATTGTAATCCATTAATTAACGCTTAATGTCAAACATTTTTAGAAACTTGTCGAAAAAATCTTATTTCTAATGTGTGTGTGTGTGTGTGTGTGTGTGTGTGTGTGTGTGTGTGTGTGTGTGTGTGATCAATGGTTGTCCATGCAGCGGAAGTGCACACACACTCGGAGACGCTCCTGGAAGGTGCTGGTGGTGATGGTGTAGAGGATCGGGTTTAGAGCGCTGTTGATGGGCAGAATGAAGATCACCACCCACAGGATGAGTGTTCCTGAACACACACATTATATATTATACACAGATACCTCACACTGTGTGTGTGTGTGTGTGTGTGTGTGTGTGTGTGTGTGTGTGTGTGTGTTTTTATCTGATCAAAATTAAAATGTGTTTGTGGAATCTAAATTACAGACATGTGGACTGTCTATCCTTTTATGATTACAAATAATATTCATAGATCATCTGCCATAAAAGTTCTCACACACACACACACACACACACACACACACACACTCTTACCGGTGATGTGCACCTGCAGCAGAGAGAGGATCTTGAGCAGGAAGATGGGGATCCAGCACATGGCGTCTGTGAAGACGATAAAGAAGAAGCGCTTGGCCACAGACACTTCGAGGTCAAAGGTCGTCTGTCTGGCGGATTTGGCTGTTTTCTGGATGGAGTAGAACATGCTGGAGTAGGAGAAGACGATTAGGATGAAGGCAAGCAGGTTCAGACCTGAGAACAAAACATGAGCACAAAAAAGTACAAAATAAATAATAATAATAATTAAAGCGGTTTATTTTATTTTATAATTAAAATAAAAATAATTAAATTTGTGTCCCTGCTTTAATGTAATAATATCTGGATCACAGACTGTCTGTCTGTCTGTCTGTCTGTCTGTCTGTCTGTCTGTAATTGTATTAATTGTACTAACTGGTCTATTTGTTTAAGAATGGACTCAGAAATCTAATTTGGTATTCGGTGTGTGTTTGTGTGTGTGTCATTTTATTAATTTACTCTCAAGCTGTGGAGTTCTGTGTTCTAATTGGCTGTCAGCTGCAGATTATCGTTTCTATGGTAACGGCAGTGTTCCGCTGTCTAGCTATCTACATGGTTAACCTGTACGCTTCCCAGGGCCCATGTTCTCTCCTGTTGCCCAGCAACGCTGTACTTTACCCAGCCGTACAGCAGGCGTGAGATAGTAAATGAAGTGTTTAGTTGTTTTTGGTGTTGCGTAAGAAAAAGTTGTTGTTCTGTGTGAGAACGAAGCAGTGCATTGTGGGTAAGCGGCGCTGGTGTGTCTCACCCAGGAAGATGCCGGTGGAGTAGCAGCGAGCGCCCGGACGCTCTACCTGCTCCGAGTGCAGGGGGAAACACACGCCGTTGCGACCGTAGAAGTTGCCGAAGGTTCGTCTGTCGCAGAACGGGGCGAGCGCCAGGACGAAGCCCAGAGCCCAGATGGACGTCAGGGAGCAGAGCGTGCGCTTGCGTCCCGCACGGTAATGATGGAACGGGAACACGATGCACACGTACTTCTCCAGCGTCATGTAGGTCAGCATCATCACCGACACCTCGGTGGAGAGCAGCGCCAAGGAGCCAATCAGCTGACACGACAGACTCTCCATCCAGATGTGGGCATGGCGATTATACTCCCCGCAGTACTTCACATCGAAGGCGCCGATAAAGAAAAGGTACACGCCCATCAGGCAGTCTGCACCTATCCGAGATCCACAACATGTGCAAGGTGTGTTAGCTGGGGTGTTTTGATGCCCATATAAGGAACTATGAGTGGGTGTGGCCTCACAGGACTTTAAGTCCATATATGGAAATACAGACACTTTCAAGTGCATGTGTTTCAAGTCCATAAATGAAAAAAGAAAATCCATATTATTTTGATTATTTCAGCTACTTTATTATGTGTAATGTTAGTAACTATAGTATGGGGGTCTCTCACACACACACACTTAGACATTGTGGTCCTACGGTTGTATACTGTGAAGTTGTATCATCTGTGTGTGTTTGCCCCCAAACTGTAATTGCTTATTTTCTGCCTAGCAGGTGGTGTGTGTGTGTGTGTGTGTGTGTGTGTGTGTGTGTGTGTGTGTGTGTGTGTGTGTGTTTAATAAGCATTTATGATCAAGACTGACAGATGAATCATTTATTACATCTTCACATGTGTGTGTGTGTGTGTGTGTGTGTGTGTGTGTGTGTCGGGGTCGTTACAGCGCCTTCCAGATCATTTACAGTCATCACAGTTACAGACGGACAGCCGCAGTGTTTGGGGGTGAGGGTAATCCCATGCGTATCAGCCATGGAGAATCCTGCTTTCTGATTGGCTGACAGGTGTGAATATATTTCGTTATATGGGGGTGGAGCTTTGTTCAAACAAAAGTGAAATCTTTGCTGATTTGGAAATGAAAAGTCGATCACTAGATACTGCTGAGGTCGTGTGAATGCCGTTTCAAGGTAACTGGGTAATATGGACACTGTGCAGTCTAGTGAATGGCTAATATTCTAACATGCTGTCATTTATACATGAAATAACGAATGCACCAGACTGAACCTTCAGCAGGAACATCAGCAAATCAATACATAATGAAATAAATATGAATAGATACAGCAGAAGTGTGAACCTGCTCACAGCAGAGCGATTTGATGGCCATGGTGTGATGCTCGTTCTCCGAAGCGACACAGGAACGTAGACAGATGACAAAGACGTTCCCGAAGCAGATAGCGAAGGCCACGACCCACACGAACACGCGCAGGATGATGTTGGCCAGCAGGTTCTCGAAGGACGAGATGCCGTCCGTGTTCGGCTTGCAGCTCCTCACGTTCGGGGAGTAGGTGCAGTACTCGAAACGCTTAAAATATCTACAGCCACACACACAAACATGGACAGAGCCATTGTCATGCTGGAACAGGTTTGGGTCTCCTAGCTTAAGTAGACAAAAATATCATTGTGTGCCTGAAAGTGTGTAGAACAGTTTGAAGAAGAACCACATATGGCTGGAGGTGTCCAGAAGACAGGTGTCCTGATACGGAAATATTGTGTAATTTTACTTCATCTAAGCTTTTCTTTGTTTCCAACATCTTTCTTTCCTTCGCTCTTCTATGTTCCAGCTTCTTTTTTTTTCCAGAGTTTATAAACTTCCAGGTTGTGATTCTAGAAGTTCTTGCTCTCTAGCTTTTGGTTCCTTTTACAGTTTTTCTTAGGGTTTTTTAGTTTTAAACCTTCATTATTCTACCATTTCTGCTATCAAAGTTATTTCATAGTTTCCAGTAATATTTTTCTAGAGAAGGGATTCTTCAGAGGTTCTTTAAGGATTCTTCAGAGGTTCTTTAGGGATTCTTCAGAGGTTCTTTAAGGATTCTTCAGAGGTTCTTTAAAGATTCTTCAGAGGTTCTTTAAGGATTCTTCAGAGGTTCTTTAGTGCATCTTTAAGGGTCCTTTGGTGGTTTTTTAAGGGTTCATCAAAGGTTCTTTAAAGGGTTCTTCAGTGGTTCTTTCAGGGTTCTTCAGTGGGTTTTAAGGGTTTTTCAGTGGTGTTTTCAGGATTCATTGAGTGCTTAAGTGTTTTAGCTTCCAGCAAACAGTCCTCAGGACACTCTGATGTTGGGTTCTATAGAGAAGAACACATCAGTTCTCCTGTTTTTAGGTTTACACTCAGATTAATAGTTCCATACTGTCTGGTCTCTTTGTTCTTTTAGTAATGATTCATAGTTTACAAGTTCTGGCTCTGTATCTTCTACATGATGGGTTGTGTATGTGTGTGTAGCTTCTGTTGAACATGTGTGTAAGAGAGAAATCTGGACTTTGGAAGGTGAATGAAAGCTTCACTTCTCCAGCGTTGTTCATGCAGCTGATATTTCAGTAGGAGTGGAATGAGCGGCGAGGGAAAAGGTTAATTTGTTCAGAATAGAAACCAAAGATCTAAAAAGGTCAATTCGAGTTCATCCTTCTGAAGCCAGTGTGAAAATAACTCCTCGTGATCTCCCTGACATTTCCTTCAGGCGCAGACGCCTGGACAATCTCCGTCTCCGATAACGGGGAGGATCTGCCCTCGTGTACGTCAGGATTGTTTCATTTACAAATCTCTCTGAACTCCAGACCAGACCAGACTCTCTCTCTCTCTCTTTTCCTATTGTAGATTGTGTTATTTATATTTCACCTTTAAAAACTTTGCAGAAGGGATGATGAGATGTCAGACATGAACAACTACTTTGCCAACATCCTCTGACAGCAGAAGTCTGAAAAATGAGTTGCAGCTTTCCAGGCCCTCAGACTCCTGAAGACTCTTTGCACTTTTGTTGTACACTACACTGGTGACTGATGGTGATTATGTTTGTGTACCGTGTTCCAGGAACCAGGAGTCGTGAGAGAACTCACATGTGGGAGAGGTTGGTGAGGAAACGGAACGTTCGGATGCTGATGTTGGGAATCTCCACCTCCTCCATACTCCTGGAATGAGAAGAAAGATGTTCACACATGTTTATGCAGAAGATATAAGTGATAACTGCGACACACGAGTACAAGGTGAACATTTGTTTGATAAATATGTAAATTAGATCAACAATGTGATGGAACGTGTTCGATGATGAACCTCTCCCTACTCAACTCTGAAGAAGTCCAACAATTATTACACCCTTAGAAGTAAATTTTGATGCCAACAACATTTTGTGAGGTTCCTGCAAGGTTCTTTCAAAGTATTTCTAAGGAAGTGCTGATGTTCTGTGGTGTTTAGATTTGAAAATCTATGACCTGGTTTTTAGACCAAGGTTTTACATGAATAATAAATCTAGCCACTAGATAAAGATACTTTACCGAGCTGTCTAGAGCCATGATGAGGATAACCAAGAGTTATAAGTATATACATCAGGAAGCGATCATAGTTCTAGAACCCTGGCTTTTAGCGATGCATCGATGAAAATTAAGCCTTAGTGTGAATTTCAGAGTAGTTCTAGATCCATGCTGGGGTTTTAATGACCTATAGTGATCTGTCTGGGTGATTGAGAACCATAAGGAGAAATCTAGAGGTGTTCCAGATCCACAATAAAGGTACTCACATAATATGTGTTTACTGAGGGGTCTACAGATGTAGGTTTAGATTTCTCCTACACCATTAATCTGGGTTCTCATAATTATACTCACAACATGATCAGAGTTCCACAGCCAGTCTAGATCTGACCTATAGTGCATTAAGGTGTATATTGTGCTCTAGAGCTGCACTAAAGATTCTGGTTTCAGAGAGGTTGCTATCAAGAGCTCCACGGAA
>NC_060908.1:16955000-16957500 GCF_014805685.1 Silurus meridionalis | reverse complement strand
GAAAAAAACGTTTATTTTTAAAAGTTTTCTTTAAAATAATACTGCAAAGTTTCATGTCTTGAAAAAAAAAGTTGAACATTAGCAAAAAAGATCAAATAAAAACTACGGTCGAAAAAAATTACAGTTTTCTTGTAAATTCGATTGCATTTTGACGATCAGAGAGGGCGTGTCCACAGACCTGCGCTGGTGTCACAGGGGGCGTCGATGGGGACCACACACACACACACACACACACACACACACACACACACACACAATGCAAAACTGATTTGGCACGAACGATGATCGTTATAACGGCATAAATTAAGTGGAACTGGATAACACTGTTTAAACGAGAAGAGAACTATGATGTCACAATTCTTGAAAAAAAAAAAAAGCATGAAATTAGCTACAAGCCCTTTTTAAAGCTTTTCTGCTACTCAGTGATAATTGTGCTGATTGTATAGGGTGAAGTTATGATGTATAAATGTCAGTATACCCAAAAAAAAGAGGAAATCTTACATCGATGGCACTTTGTATATAAAATGGCAAGCGACCTTTTGTTTGGGGAATGTGATCGATAGGATCGTTTCAAATCTCAAATCAGTAGAACTACAGATCAGATCATGCAGTTTCAAAAAATATAGATTATATATGTTTATATATATATTATTATTATTATAAAGGTCAAAAAAAGACAAATTACAAAAGATGAGTAATCTCCCTTATAAAGAACCAGTAGCCCCATAATGTGTCTCTATTCCCCGTTCACTCTAATGTGTAGCCTGTGCTTGGTGTGGAGAGCTGTGGAGTTGTGGGCAGGTTGTGGCTCCCCCTGCTGGCCGCTCGGGCCGATCAGGTGTTTACATGCACTCGAACTCGTCGATACGCTGTTTGGTGTTTCCGGAGCGGATCTGCCGCAGCGTCTTGTATTTGTCACGCCCGGCTCGCACGTTCTCCGCGTGGATGATGTCGTTCTGCGTTTTCTTCGTCTCGTCACGAGCGTTAGCGAGCTCCGTGCTCAGAGCCTGATGAAGAAACAGAAAGGATAAAGAGATAGAGGAAAAAAGAGAAAGAGTATCTGTGAGTCACACCATCATTCCTACATATTCTGAATGTCATGACCATATCTATGCTCATGTCGTTGTCTCTGATCCAAATCTAGTGCTTGTCTCAGATCCTGCCTAGAACCCTGATCCAGAACCCAGATGTAGTACTACAGACCTGGCCCCATCACTAGATCTTCTCCAGATCCAGATCTGTTACTCAGAATCGTGATCCTTAACTCAGACCTAGTCCAGGAATTTGCTCCTGCCTAGAACTCTAATTGTACCTCGTCTCTGATAAAGACCTCAGCTCTGGTCCCAGCCTCTAATTAAAGTCTATTGACTATACATTAGTCCAGATCCAGAAGGTAACTCCAGTCCTGGGCTCTGATCCAGATCCAGTCCCCATAACATACTCAAACTTCTCCATCTTTAATCTCGCCCCTGGATCCTGGTCCTGGGTTCTACTGACAGTGTACGTATGTACGTATCTTCTTACCTGCAGGTGTTTCTGCACACGTTCGTTCTTCTCGGCCTCGGTCATGCGCTCCTCCTCGCTGCGGTCCTTGTACGCAGCGCCGTTGGTGAGTTCGGCGCTGGCCTCCGCACTGCTCTCATCGCTCTCGTCATGATCGCTCTCTCCGTGAACAGGTTCCTGCACGTGAGCCGCCATCACCGTCTTCTGCAACTCCTCCTTCGTCTTCTCCAGGTCCTCCTGAACCACGGTGGCCTGAGCAGGAACACAGCATGTATTCAACTCTCCAATACTACACCTCAAATAAATATATATATATATATATATATATAAAGGTGGTTCCTGAGTTACGATGGAGATGCGCTCTGATGCTCATCTTCTCCAGGAGTCTTAAAGATGGTGATCAGTATGATCCAGTATACTGTCATTTGTTAAAAATTCAGCGAACAGAGAAATTTACATCAGCGTTTATGAGCGTACAGAAGCACACCTGTAGATGATGAGACTCATCAGTGCGCTCGGTTTCAGTGTCCGGTGATGCCGAGAAGGACCAGAGCTAAAACGACTTTAAAACATCAAAAACACAGAAAAAACAAGATGGAGACGACGGCACTCTGTCGACCGCTGGCGAGAACAAGGTGTCTCACAAGGTCGCACCGGATCATACCACGTCTGCATGATCACGTCTGCACTACCATGTCTGCACTATCACGTCTGCACGATCACGTCTGCACTACCATGTCTGCACGATCACGTCTGCACTACCATGTCTGCACTATCACGTCTGCACGATCACGTCTGCACGATCATGTCTGCACTATCACGTCTGCACGATCACGTCTGCACGATCACGTCTGCACTACCATGTCTGCACTATCACGTCTGCACGATCACGTCTGCACTACCACGTCTGCACTACCATGTCTGCACTACCACGTCTGCACGATCACGTCTGCACTACCACGTCTGCACTACCATGTCTGCACTATCACGTCTGCAC
>NC_060908.1:16945000-16947500 GCF_014805685.1 Silurus meridionalis | reverse complement strand
CAATAAAACTACACTCCGGACACAGTACACACAACACAATATTCACAATAAAACTACACTCCCAACACAATACACATACAATATTCACAATAAAACTACATCCAACACAATACACACAACACAATATTCACATAAAACTACACTCTGACACAATACACACAAAACAATATTCACAATAACTACACTCTGACACAATACACACTGACACAATATTCTGATAAAACTACACTCCGGACACAGTACACAATACAATATTCACAGTAAAACTACACTCTGACACAATACACACACAATATTCACATAAAACTACACTCTGACACAATACACTGACACAATATTCACAGTAAAACTACACTCTGACACAGTACACAACACAATATTCACATAAAACTACACTCCCAACACAATGCACACAACACAATATTCTGATAAACTACACTCTGACACAGTACACACACACAATATTCACAATAACTACACTCCCACACAATACACACTGACACAATATTCACAGTAAGACTACACTCTGACACAATGCACACAATACAATATTCACAGTAAAACTACACTCTGACACAATACACACACAGTATTCACAGTAAAACTACACTCCGGACACAATACACACACACAATATTCAATAAAACTACACTCTGACACAGTACACTGACACAATATTCACATAAAACTACACTCCGGACACAATACACAATACACACTGACACAATACTCACAGTAAGACTGCACTCTGACACAAGTACACACACACAATATTCACAGTAAAACTGCACTCTGACACAATACACACAGTACAATATTCACAGTAAAACTACACTCCCAACACAATACACACAATACAATATTCACAGTAAAACTACACTCCCAAGACAATACACTGACACAATACACAATATTCACAGTAAAACTACACTCTGACACAGTACACACTGACACAGTATTCACAGTAAAACTGCACTCTGACACAATACACACAATACAATATTCACAATAAAACTACATCCAACACAATACACACACAGTACTCACAGTAAAACTACACTCTGACACAATACACACAATACAGTATTCACAGTAAAACTGCACTCCGGACACAATACACACAACACAATACTCACAGTAAAACTACACTCTGACACAGTACACACAACACAATATTCACAATAAAACTACACTCCAACACAGTACACACAACACAGTATTCACAGTAAAACTGCACTCTGACACAATACACACAACACAATATTCACAATAAAACTACACTCCCAACACAGTACACACTGACACAATACTCACAGTAAGACTACACTCCCAACACAATACACACAACACAATAATACACACAATATTCACATAAAACTACACTCTGACACAGTACACACAACACAATATTCACAATAAAACTACACTCCCAACACAGTACACACAGCACAATATTCACATAATAAAACTACACTCCCACACAATACACACTGACACAATATTCACAGTAAAACTGCACTCCGGACACAGTACACACACACAATACTCACAGTAAGACTACACTCTGACACAGTACACACACATATTCACAGTAAAACTGCACTCCGGACACAGTACACTGACACAGTACTCACAATAAAACTGCACTCTGACACAGTACACTGACACAGTACTCACAATAAAACTACACTCTGACACATACACACACACAATACACACTGACACAATACACAATATTCATAATAAAACTACACTCTGACACAATACACTGACACAATACACAATATTCACAGTAAGACTACACTCTGACACAATACACACACACAATATTCACAATAACTACACTCTGACACATACACACAATACAATGTTCACAGTAAGACTACACTCTGACACAATACACACACACAATATTCACAATAAAACTACACTCTGACACAATACACACACACAATATTCACAATAAGACTACACTCTGACACAGTACACACACACAATATTCATAATAAACTACACTCCGGACACAATACACATAATACAATATTCACAATAAAACTACACTCCGGACACAGTACACACAATACAATATTCACAGTAACTACACTCCCACACAGTACACACACATATTCACAGTAAAACTACACTCTGACACAGTACACTGATACAATATTCACAGTAAGACTACACTCTGACACAGTACACACACAATATTCACAGTAAAACTACACTCCCCACAATACACACAACACAATATTCATAATAAAACTACACTCCAACACAATACACACATACAATATTCACAATAAAACTACACTCCCACACAATACACAATACACAACACAATATTCACAGTAAAACTACACTCTGACACAGTACACACACACAATATTCATAATAAAACTACACTCCCAACACAATACACAATACACACACACAATATTCATAATAAAACTACACTCCGGACACAATACACTGATACAGTACTCACAGTAACTACACT
>NC_060908.1:16927500-16935000 GCF_014805685.1 Silurus meridionalis | reverse complement strand
CACACAACCCTAAAACCTTTACACACTACACACACCGTTTTCTTACTTTACACACACAACATACACACCACTCTATAACCTTTACAAACACACACACACAACAATTACACACAGTACACACACCATTCTACAACTTTTACACACAAACACACACACACTATCTTAAAGCCTTTACCCACACCACACACATTACATACACAAACCTCTATAAAACCTTTACCCAAAACATTTGCACACACATTACACACACCCCACTTAAGTTTACGAATTTAACACACTCACAAATATTCTTTATCTACAATCAACACACACACAGACACACACACACACACACACACCCCACGTAAGTTTACGAATTTAACACACTCACAAATATTCTTTATCTACAATCAACACACACACACACACACACACACACAAATACATTACTACTGTAAAATTTTATTAAAACACTAATAAACCCTCAGGAAGCCACGCCCCTGAATACACACTTCCATATGAATGTAAGAAGATAATAAAAGCGCTGTTCCTTCTCCATGCTTTAATCCACTAACAAGTGGAAGTGAAAGAACTCATACCAGAGATGACCTGACCAGTGTGATATCTTAAAGTTCAAAGCAGGTCAACAGGCTTCAGAGATGCCTTCACAGCTCTTTTACTTCTGCAGTTAGTGTGTGTGTGTGTGTGTGTGTGTGTGTGTGTGTGTGTGTGTGATAGTACATGCCTTGTAGTTTCATTTAAAAATAAAATCTATTTCACAACTCTACCCAAGCAGGACAGGGAGGAGGACACAGCAGCTACACTGATGTTCTTCAGGGGTTTAACTTACACGTGAGAAGAAACACTTTTCCCTCCAATTATAGAGAATCATCAGTAATGTTAATGATTTTCAATCAGACCAGAAAGTGTTGGAGAAATATTCGACATGATTATTAATAGATGAAATGTCAGCAGAAAAAATTTTCCCTTTAAAATCTCGGGTTTTTTTATTTACATAAATGTGTGTGCAAATGATCTCATAAGCGTTTTCCGCTTCCGTTACAGTAATTTCTTCAGACATTCAGAACAAATGTTCACGTTCAGAAGTTTTGAAGGCTTTAGTTTGAAGTGAAGTGTCCTGGTACTGTAGGTGGAAAATAGTGTATTTGTATTCAATTGTTGGCTGGAATCAGTTTAGATTTTCTTCATTAAAATAATAAATAATGCAGTTATATTGTACAATTCTAAAGTTCATGAAGAATCGCAAATCTCTTCATCTTTTAGTGACAGTTCATTTAATCAGGGTTTCTGCAGGTTTTACAGTCAAATTGAAGACATTTTGAGACCTTTTTAAGATCAATAACTATGAAATGATAAAACCTATACACCAATATCAAACACACACACACACACACACACACACACACACACACACACACACACACACTGTGCCTTAACTGAGCCCTAAATTCGTACATTTTTTCAGATTGAGTGTCGTTAAATTTGCACTTTAATATGAAAATCTTTTTGTTTGTGGTACAAACCCACAGACAATCACGCCATTAAAAGTAACTGAAAGCTGATTGGCTGTTGGTTTAATTGGATACAGAAAATTATATTTGGAGCAGCAAAAGAAGAAGAACTACAACATCACGATAACTGACAGACAGAAACATCTGCATGAGTATCAGAGGACCTCAGAAAACTGAGTCCTGTTTAAACCGATTCAGGCGAATGTGAGACTTTTTAAGACCCCGCGGAAACCCTGTGTTACATATAAAGGGGGGTTGCTTTCAATCTGGCAACCCTGGTCACCGAGTAACGGTTTCTTTCTCCGCTAAACATCACATTCGCGCCGGATGCTGCGTTCAGACCCAAAAACCCGCACAATGTCACTTTAAAACGTGTCTCATAGCAAGATTTAATATAAAAATAAAAAAAACTGCATTAATCGATGATTAAAGTCTTTTAGAGGACACCGAGTTCACTGTATTAGCTCAGGCTGAGATTTTTTTTTTCAGGCTGAAAATATCTTTAATAGCAATAATTTACTCTTCAGAATGATTTTTCCCCCATGAGAACATCTGGACTGAGATGTCGAGCTGATGAGAAATGAGGAGAAAGAAAAGAGAAAAGCAGGTAGACATATAGAGAATATAGAGAACGAGGAGGCCAAAGGTTCTGAAATCCCGCGTGTTATCGCGATATTTTATTGCTGCCGAATTAAAAAATGGACGAAGACAAAAGAGAAGAGAATAAAAGAATAGCAGAAGGTCAGCAGGTCTGAGGGTTTGGACATGAAGGAGAAGGAGACTATGTTCAGCTCAGGCGGACTGATGGAACAGGAGGATGGGATCCATTAATAAAGTTCATTCCTCATTTTAATCCCTTGGAGAAAATGATCTGGAGGAATAAAGATCTGATCTCTGATTTAAGATCAGACCAAAACCCAGCCTTTATTCTTCATGCATTAATTCACAGTAGATCGTTTTTGGTGCTTCTCAGATTCTGGGCGTCTTTCTTTCTCCATGAGTGAACTCATAACCTGTTATAACGCTTTAATGAAGCTCATTAGGTTGAATCGCGTGCACTTTTTATTAACATCCGTCTATTTTTTATCCTCCAGACTTGTGTTTTTTTTAACTCTTTATATCATTATTTTATTATAACCCAAAGATGAGCACGTGACTTACCGTTTTCGGCATGTTTGCGCCTCTTTCTTTTGTTCTTTTTTTCCTTTAGAACAAAAAATGTTGTTTTTTTCTTTTCTTTTTGAAAGATATTTATGACGTCAGCAGTCAGCTTCTAAAAACTTCTCGTCCCATCCGGCGGTGATGCGGCCCGAGTTTCTCTCCCCGCGGTTTTACGCGCAAACTTTCGGTTTTCTCCCCTTTTCTGCTTTTTTCCTTCTCCTTCCACTCCTCCTTTTTTCTTCCCCTCCTCGTCTCCTTTCCAGTAGAACAGCGTGTGTTTCAGCGCTGCGGAGTGTGTGTGTGTGTGTGTGTGTGTGTGAGAGAGAGAGAGAGAGAGAGAGAGAGGCGCTTTTTCCTTTCCTGCTAACGGAACTCACTTTATAAAACCACACCCAGCTCTCTCTCTCTCTCTCTCTCTCTCTCTCCCTCTCTCTCTCTCTCTCTCTCTCTCTCTCTCCCCCACTCTCTCTCTCTCTCTCTCTCTCACCCCCACTCTCTCTCTCTCTCTCACCCCCACTCTCTCTCTCTCTCCCCACCTCTCTCTCTCTCTCTCTCTCTCTCTCCCCCACTCTCTCTCTCTCTCCCCCACTCTCTCTCTCTCTCTCTCTCTCTCTCTCTCTCTCTCTCTCTCTCTCTCTAGTGCACTAGAGCTCTAGCTTACTAACGAGTGTGCACTGAGATACTGCGTCACCAGGGGCAGGTAGTGGAGGAGTTTATATCTCTGTACTCAGGGTGTAGGCATCATCATCATCATCATCATCATCATCATCATCACCATCAGTGTTGAAGCTCAGCACTGATTTCTTCATTTTCATAAATTTACTGCATACTGCAGATCAGAGCCTGAGCTCCTTCTGCCCCGTCTCAGCCCCACTTCCGCACTGCGCAGGAACCGGGTCTCTAATCCGCACTACCGCACTACACCACACACTCAGGGTTACAGCGTCATAAACACAGCTCTGTTCACACACTGCAGCACACACACACACACACACACACACACACACACACACACACACTTCCGCACTCAGGAGACCGTGAGCCGAGTCAGGGTAGAGTATTACGGCTGTAACTGTTCAGGTCGCCATGGTGACGCTCCAGCCCGCATGCTCTGGCCATGAATAATCAGGAATTCCAAGATGGAGCATCATCAGGCCTTCGCTTCCTCCAGGTTGCCAAGGATACGGCCCTGAGGGCGTGAGGACGAATACGGAATTATGTAGTCGACAGAAACATATTAAGGAACCCAGAATACACTTTGATGACAACTTGGAACACTTCCTTTAGTCAGCCTCATGTCAGTTTTCTAACAATCTTCACAGAGGTGTTGAGTGCTTGTTTGTTGCTTTTCCTTCATTCTCCAATCCAGTTCATTTCAAATCATCTCAACTGGATTCAGATGGAGTGATTGTGGAGGCCAGGTCATCTCATGCAGCACCACATCACTCTCCTTCATGAACATATAGCTCTAACAGAGAGGTGTGTTTGCACACTCAGTGTAAAGCAGATGTGACGGCTGCATGCCGCTGCAGAATGTTGTGGTCGCCTTTTTTTTTTAACTAAATCACCAACAGTGTCACCAGAAAAGCACCTCCACACCATCACACCTCCTCCTCCATGCTTCACAGTGGGAACCACAAATTCAGGAAACATCTGTTCACCTTCTGTATGTCTAACAAAGATGGCGGTTAGAAGCAAAAATCTCAAATGAATAATGTATTAATTATGAGTAATGTCTATTCTTTGTGTTTCTTGGTCAAAGAAAGACTCTTCTGTTTGTTGTTCTTCCAGAGAAACGGTTTCTTTGTCACTATTTGACCAGGAAGGTCTGACTCAGTTGATGTTGTAAAATGTCTGCTACTTGAATTCCAAAAAAGTATTGATGTAAACCAGTGATTTCTGATGCTGGGAATTCTAATAAAGGTATCCTGTGCAAATTAATAAATATTTTTAGGGTAGTTTAGTTTTAGATCTAAATAAATAAAGAAATTTATAAAATGAATGTTACTACCATTAATGTGCTCTGATTTAATAAGTCAAATAGATTTCCTTAAATTAAAATACACAAATTCCATTTACAAAAAAGCATAACATATTTGTTTAAAAAACAGGTAAATATAATTTTTATTTAAATACGTTTTAATATGTTCAACAACAATGTTTCTATAATTAATTCGTCATGGCAACATCTCAAATCTACAACAGCATACAAAACAGTACCTCAAAATAGTCACATTCAGAGAGTTTAAACCAAAATAATCACAGTTTTATTATTATTATTATTATTATTATTATTATTATTATTATTATTATTATTATTAATCCTGGCTGTGGTACTACATGCCTTATAACCTCTTTTTTACTCGACTAGACTCCTTGGCAGCCTGGAATGTGACTAAAATGCTATCAATGCAGAAAAATAACAAAAAACACACCCAGAGCCAAGACTTTCACACACACACACACACACACACACACACACACACACACACACACACACAAGCTGCAGTCATACATGGAGAGACCTGAGTGAAAAAGGAAATGGTAAGCGTGTGGTCAGGGCTCCGCTCACAGAGTGTGTGTTATAGAAGCAACAAGACCTGAACACATTTAATCTGATCAGAGACAAAGGTGCTTTTACACACACACACACACACACACACACACACATGGCCAGATTGCAGAACAAATAAAATGAGTAAGAAAGTGTGTGTGTGTGTGTGTGTGTGTGTGTGTGTGTGTAGGTATGTGTGTGTGTAACCAGTCTCTAGTGTGTGTATTTAACACAAGTTGTACAGATTAAGCCTCACATTATCTACTGTCTGATAGGAAACACACACACTGTCAGGACTTGTGTTTGTACGAGTGTGCGTGTGTGTGTGTGTATGTGATATATGTGTGTGTGTGTGTGTGTGTGTGTGTGTGTGTGTGTGTGTGTGTGTGTGTGTTCATTCAGCCAGCCATCCATCCATTTAACTCGGAACTCTAATTTGCAGTTATAGTTTCCAGGGGGACGGTTTAAACTCGTTCTGGGTTTTCCGGAGAGTCAATTAATTCGGTTCAGCTCAACAATAACAGTCGATTTATTACAATGTTTCTCATAATCCGGATAAAACTGAAGATTTATTTAGACCCGACACTAAAACTAGACTATAGTTAAGAGAGAGATTCGTTTAGAGTTTTGATAGTGTACAAAACAATAGAGAATATGTATTAATACATACGAATCGGCTCAGCCTTCAACTTAACGATCCGAGCCGAGGAACCGATTCATCACCGGCGCTGACCGGAAGTGTGTGCGGTGTTCGTGTCGTGTATGTGTGTGCATGGTGTTTGTTGTGTTTTTTCCTCAGTCGGTGTTTATTGGTCGATTTTGATATTGATATTAGTTTTGGTATTTATATTAGAATCAGCCCACAGAGGCGTTTGGTGGAGATGAAGCGGAAGCGCGCGGAGAAGCGCCGCCATGTCGTGGCCTGGATGAACAAAGCGGAGTGGGAGCAGGTGGTGGACTACCTTCACTCCCGCGAGCCCGGATTACAGACCCACGCGCTGCACAGGATCACCGCGTGGAAGGCGAGGTGAGACACACACACACACACACACACACACACTGACCGTCTACCTGCCTAACACACCTGTCTGTCTGTCTGTCTGTCTGAGGGTTCTGGTCTTTCTGTCCTTCTCCATCATATATTTGATCTATTCATCAATCCACTGCTTTTATATGAGGAGTTTTGTGCACTATTTATCCTAAAATGAGACACGTCACTTTCCCCAACTGAAGTGGACTGTAGTATTATTACACTCCCTATGCACTGTCTTCAGTTTGTGTGTGTGTGTGTGTGTGTGTGTGTGTGTGTGTGTGTGTGTGTGTAGGTTTGGACCCACTACCCCGGTCGCTGTAGAGAGCACAGCCAATCTGGTGCGCTGTCAGATTCTGGATCGGAGTGGGAAACTGGAGCAAGATGATCTGGTGCTGCTGTACGGCATGGCACTGACCAGGTGTGTGTGTGTGTGTGTGTGTGTGTGTGTGTGTGTGTGTGTGTGTGTGTGTATGTGTACCTACACTGATCTGTGAGATGATTCCTGCATCATTTTCCACAATGCTGATCTGATCATGTTATTCTTTCACACCTAATATTGTGTTATTATTATATTGATTGTGTGTGTGTGTGTGTGTGTGTGTGTGTGTGTGTGTGTGTGCGTGCGTGCGTGCGCGTGGGTGTGTGTGAGTTCAGATTTGTTAATCTCATATTGGAGCGAAAACACGGTCGAGTGGCCAGATCACTGCGACACCTCGCCAGCACCGTGAGTTTTATAAACCCCCCACCACACACACACACACACACACACACACACACACACACACACACACACACACACACAGAGACACAGTGAATTATATTATATTTATTGTCGATTCAGTTTTATTTGTAGAGTGTTTTTAACGTGGACGTTGTCTGAAAGCGGTGTTACAGAGATAAAGCAGTTATAATGTGTTGAAGTTTGTCTAGTGCACATGGATTTAGATTCTGAACACAGCAGTTTTAGATTGGATCAGATTAGATTTAACTTTGTGTAGAGTATAAATGCAGGAATAAAGAAGCATCTCTCCAGAAGTGTATTAAATCTAATATAAGCGTATTATAGGAATGTGAAGGTGCAGTATATATTACAATCATACTGAATATAGTGTGTGTGTGTGTGAAGATAAACACAGAGGGGAAAATGATCATAACAGTGCAGAAAAGGCACCTGGTGGTGATCATGTTCACACAATGATCTCTGGAGGTGTTGATGAGCACATCCTTGTTCTCCAGATTCT
>NC_060908.1:16915000-16922500 GCF_014805685.1 Silurus meridionalis | reverse complement strand
CCGTGATATGAGGATCCTCAGAGGAACGTCGGCTTTAGAATCTAAAATTACTGCTGTGTCTAGAACCGACTTCAGACCACTGCCACACACACTTCTGTGTTAAAAGTCTTGGATTCATTCACACACACACAGGCAGGGTTATACAGTCTATAAGGCAGGTGTGTGTGTGTGTGTTGACAAATTTCATTTTAGGAACCTTTTGGGAGTCTTTTCAAGAGCAAACTAACATTTTCAGGAAAGGTTGTAGGGTTCAGGAACCGGAACCTTTAAAAAGATCACAGGGTTTTTGCCAGTGAATTTTATTGGAGACCTGTGGAACATTTTCAGGAACTTTATTAGGAATTCTGAATAGTTTTTCCCCCCAAACTACACTACATGAGGGACTTTTTTCTAGGAACATTTTTATGGTCAGCAGACTCATTTTTCTCCAGAAACTCACATTTCAAGAAACTAGGAACTTTCTGAAGAACCCTCACACAAAGCTTTTAAGGGCCCAGGAACCATTTTTTAAAACCCACAATCTTTTTTTTTTTTTTCTTTTTCCAGAAAGCCTACAGTTCCTGTGTTCCTAAAGGAACCTCTTAAAGATTATAACACAAGTCAAACTTCTGGAGATTCAAGACCCGGATTGGGTTCAGGAACCAGGAACCCAAACCAAGATATTTTTAAGGTTCCTTCACCTTAAATGGGGAAAATACAGGAACCTTTTAAAAACTGCAAAAACATTTTATGAGAAATCAGGAAACTTTTCAGGAACACAATAACCAGCAGGATTTTTTGTGTGTGTGTGTGTGTGTGTGTGTGTGTGTGTGTGTGTGTGTGTGTGTGTGTGTGTGTTTGCGTCAATACAACACAAAACATGTTTATCTGTGTGTATGGTCTTCATTTGGGTTCTGTTCCAAATCACTAGTCATAAACACTTTGCTCTCAGAGCTCGTCTCGCACGTTGCCATGGTAACGCTCCCATCCTAAACCACATCCTACTCACTACATAGTGCACTATTGTGATTTTTTTTTACCATTTCACAGCCAAAACATTACCCATAATGCACTTGTAGGGGGAGGGGATGTTTTAATAAAAAATGAAAAAAAAAGACAGGAAATATTTGAATTCGTCACGAATCCACGTTTCAGTTCACGTAAAAAAGTCCAGAACAATTCATTCATATTTATTACACACAGAAACCCGAGCTAGCTGGGGTTAGCAAGGCGACCTGTGTGTGTGTGTGTGTGTGTGTGTGTGTGTGTGTGTGTGCGTGCATGCTTGTAAAAAGCACTAATACTGTGCAAATCTAAGTGGTTTATTTACAGAAATAAAAATATTTATATATATTTATTTTTATGTATATACACGTGTGTGTGTGTGAGTGTGTGTGAGCGTTACCCCCCCGATCCATACATCAGAGAGATAGATAGATAGATAGATAGATAGATAGATAGATAGATAGATAGATAGATAGATAGATAGATAGATAGATAGATCTCATTATCTATCTATGATGTAATCAGGTGACTTCCTGTACTTATGTAAGAACAGCTCTTTGGGTTCTGTCACACCGAGCCGACAGGACCGGAGATTATTCCTGTGTGTGTGTGTGTGTGTGTGTGTGTGTGTGTGTGTGTGTGTGTGTGTGTGTGTGTGTGTGTGTCCCAGTGTGATGGTTCTGGACAGTCATTTCAGTAAAACTCTAAATCTAAATGTTATAATTATCCTGAAACACTCTCATTATCCCCAGGAACTCTCTCTCATTGCCTTTTAATTCAGGAACTATTCCAGGAACCCATTAACTTTGAAGATGTGAAACTTTTCAGGAACTCAAAAACATTTAACCTCTAAGTGTTCAGGAACCTTCTAAGGATCACAAGACCTTTTAAAAAAAACGAAAAAAAAAAACACCTGGAGCCTTGTTGAGCGCCTCGCAACAACTTTACGAACCATTTTTCAATTTTGGTTCCAATTTTAGGAATTTCCCAGGAGGCAGGAACTAATCTATCAGACCTCCACAGCACTGCAGGTACTGATTCATGCGCTGGTTCTTGGTCTGGTTCTCCAGGTCGGCTTGATGTGTCAGAACATGTGTAAGTGGGCGTGTCTCTTCTCCTCCAGACGTATTGGAAAAAAAAAGCAGCAATTATCAGTTTAGATTAAATTAACGACGACCACACCCTTATTTTACTGGCCACGCCCACTTACAATCATATACCCTCTTTGAGAATGAGTAAATGTGTGTTAGATGGATAGATAGAATGAGTAAATGAGAGAGAGAGATAGAGATCCTGGTCTATAGATGTCTTGCCCAGCAGGAAACAAGCCTTCTGTAAGGGCTACACCAGTGACACATAGTGTCACTAACATTATGGCATTAATGACGGTAATTTTTTATATCTTTTGAATAAAACTAAGCTATTTGTATAGATATATAACTCTATATATGTATATATATGTATATATGTTAATACTGTACAGCTCAATTTTTTTTACAATCAAGAAATAGATACAATTTGTATCAACAAGCAAAAGGTCGTTTCTGGACATTTGAGGCGCGATGGCTTGCTGCGAGTCAACAAAATAAATCAGTGCCTCAGAAGAGGCAGGAAAAAAGTTACCTCAGACGCGGTCATGCTAATATCAGGCGTTAACCGTGCAGCGTTGTAGCATTATAGCGTCGTAGCAAAAGACAGCAAACATAGAACTTTTTTTTTTTTTTTTTTTAAGTTCTTGACCTTATTTGAATTCCAGGAATCTTTGTAAGAACCTATTAGTGTGGTGCAAATTGCATGTGTACAGGTGTATAAATCTTATAGCCTGAGATACAGTGCCCAGCGAAGCTAGTTTGTTTAGCCATGTTTCATAAGAGGAACTTCTTCAGGATCTTAAATGCCATTTCAGGAAGCCAGGAACCTTTCTATGGGGATTTACGTAAGTGCTGATTGAGTGCTGATTGAGTTTTTGTACCATGACTCTGTATGTGGCTGCATTACTGAAATAAATGTTCTCAGTTTTTTCACAAGGAAACAAGCAGGAAAGCGAGAACAAGCGAAAAAACAAAACAAAACAATGAGACGTGGGGAAAAATGTAGCAGCAAGCGACCCGTCAATCAAATGTCAGAAACAACCCAACGTCAGCCTGGTGTTCCGTGTGTGTGTGTATCGCACAGGGAGAAACAGGTAGGCAGTGTGTCGCAACCTTCCCACGAGCGAGAACCTGCGCTCATGAAAACAAAACCTCCAACAAACTACAACGACGGAAATAAAGTTTCCTTTTTCTACCCAGACGGAGAGAATCTCATCTCCGAGTCTGTAAACATTCAACCGTTCCGCTAAGATTGCGCTAATATAATAATATCATATACAAAAACGGGGCGGGGCCACGACGTCTCCCAGCACAAATCAGAAAACAGATGCTCTTCAGGAGCATTTTGCCGATTAGACGCGCGTCCACTTCCGTCCCTCCGTAAACACACAAAATCTCGTTAATTTGCGATACGTCTTAACTTATTAACGAGCCAATTAAGTACCAAGCTCACGATAAATTCTCATGCATCGATTCGGAGCTTGTTAAAGCTATAATGACTACCTTTCTAAACGCTCAGATTTACACATGTCCTCCTCAATGCCATTGTGTACAAAATAGACGTTTCGGGATCAGGACCAGATTACGGACTTCAGCTAGCTAATCAGTTTATTTGATAGATGTAATGCGTAGCTACTGTTATTAACTTAAAATAATGTTTACGATTAGCCGCTTGGTGTAAGACAAGCTAGCGGAGTAGCTAGAACATTTTTTAATTGCAATTAGTTTGGAGCTACGTTGGCGTTTTCCTTTTAAAAATCATCCGTGTGAATCTCTGCCGCTGAATCATTTCTACAAACCTGGAGAAACGCGTCAATTTGGTCAAATACGCAGCTGTTACCGAAACAGACTTCAAAGACCACGTAAATCATTCAACCCCAGAAAGTTTCTAGATTTTGTAAAAGCTACAGCACAACAAACACGTCAAACAGCATATATAAACACATTAATTATCTTTTTGGCCTTGCGTAAGCAGCATGAAGGAATCCTTTAAAATGGCGTAGTGCGAGTGAGGAAACTGGGATGCCGTTTGTTTGTTTGATTTCGGTTTTTTTGGCAGGTCGGCGTTGTTTCACTACGAATACCAAGGTAGTCTTCGTGAAGTGGTATATCGCTAAGAACAGGAAAATATTTGCTCTAAATTACCGCTAGTGCTTAAATACTAAACACGAACGGTGACCTCGACAACCATCAGAAAAAAATATATATTTATATTTATATATTGATATATAACCACGTTAACACACTTGTGGTGAGGTCACATGATGTAAGGCCATAAAAGTTTCAAAAGGTCAAAGTTCATGCTTTGAGGTACTCCAGAGTTTACGCTCCTTTCGGAAAATATTCACGTATTTTACATAACCAGAAAAGAAAAAGAAAAGAGAATAAACGCACAGTCACAATATTTACACTGGTGCAAGACAATACGTCATTGTACTCGGATCACAATCATTTCTGATCAGCGTTTCCCTACAAGGGTTTTGTTTTTTTCTTTCAAGAATTCAATTGAATGCTAAAATGCAATTAATATGAGACGATATTTGCCAGAGAATAATTGCTCTCTGGTTGTTGCTTTAGTTTTCACAAAGGGGACATTTGCGCATTAGCTTAGCTGCAACGTGTTCAGGTACTCCAGCTATCATCAAGGCGAAATACAGTAAATAAAAAAACTGCTATACTGATATGCCAAAATTTGGGAATTACATTGTAAACAACATCAAGCAACGGAATCGCTTCATTCTCCAATGGATGGTTTCTTTAACTTGGACTAACTATCACATCACATGGATCAACCGACCATCATCCATACCTCATGTAGCATTGCTAATTCTTTTCCTTATGCACAGGAAAGAATTATGTTGCAATATAGGAGGATCATTCGGAAGAAAAGGGTTGATATTTTTCAAGGGACTGGTTGCGTAGATCCGATTATGAAATTGAAAGAAAGAAAAGAGAAATCTTTGAAAACGTTGCGTTGCTTCCCCTTTTGCTTGCTCAATGACAGGAACGTAGTTTCGTTACAATAACTGCTGCTAGCTGCTGAGGATCCGTCATATGAGGATTCTTCTCCATGACCGAATGGACTACGTATGCTGGGAAGATATTGCAGAGGTTTCGATATGTCTGGTACTGGTGTTCAGGGATCGGGTGTCGCTCCTGTGGTTCCACCAGTCCATGAGGTCCTGGTGACATATCCCACGGTGACCTCCAAATCTGTTCCATTTTTTCTGGCATACTCCGGACCATCACTCTTTCACAGCAGGGCATGAGTCCTCCCGTCAGCCCGTACCCTCCATACCCGTAAGGCTCATTCCCACATGGCAAAGGATCCCAGCTGGCATGTTGCTCTCGACACAGAGGGGGGCGACGCTGTCGGAGAGGGTTACTTTCATAAAGACGGGAATCTGAAATGCTGTCCATTCGTGTCATTCCCAAAGATCTGCCTGGCTGAGCAGGAACGGACGAAGGCAACACATTCTGGGGAAGCAGAGGATAGTCACCGGGGCAACTGGATCGAGCTCCAATCACCTGATGCTGCGTGTGAGGCACAAGATGGGCCGAGGTTTGTTTGCGTGGCCCCGGTTTGGGTTCATCCGTGCCGTAACTTTGGACTCTGGTCAAAGCCTCATGGTGGAACCCATGAGCAAAAGCTTGCAAACGAGACTGTACCTGGGATTGCACTTGGGATTGAGCAGATGGTGGAATCTTCATCCCATCATCCATGCTACCTTCCATGGAATACATCTCTCCACTGTAGGAGGAGAAGGAGTCCGAAGAGTGGCTGCGTCCAGATTCAGGACAAATGCTGGAAGCTCGACCAGGATACCCTCCTCCGACTCCAACTGGATCTGGCTGTTCTAAGCTACAGAAGCTGTCTTGCATGCTTCCTAAGCTTAAAGTGGAGAAATCGCTCAGCATTGAATAGTATCCATGGTCGCTAACTACGGAATCATATTTGGGAAAGGGTTCACTGTATGCCACGGATGCACCCTGGCTGTTGGTGACCAATATTGGAGGGTATTGGATGCTTCCGGCATGTTCTAGTGAGCTGTGGGTGAAGTGAAGCGACCCTGGTACTGGGCTACTAGCCGAACGAGTGTTTAATGCCCCGGCTGCGTGACTTTTTGTCGGAGGCATGGTTGGGACGCTGAGAGCTGTCACTAAAGATGGAACCGAGTTTGCTTCGGATTTCCGAGCTGGACAGAGTCGCTCCTCCTGCTCACAACCCACAGAACGAATGCTGGGGTCCGACTGACGTTTCGGCGCCACCCGCTTCACCTCAGAACAGTCTCCTTTCGTGATGGTGCCAGAAATGCCGCATTTTGCGAGAGCACCTTCGCTCATGGTCTTGACCGCAGACAGCTTGGCGAAAGCTCGGAGTTCGTCTGCGACGGATCGTATCGGCTGCGCTGCTCTCTCCGGGTGGTAGTACTTACACTTGTGGCCATACGTACACTTCTTACCTAGAGTTTTAAGAAAATAGAACAAACCTTAAAATTAACATGTGGCACATTTACATGTGACCGTAATTGAATCTCTGACATGAAGATAGCGCAGAGTTGCCTACATTTGCTGTACTGACCGTAAGGACACGGTTGCTTTTTGTGCTCCGGGACGACAGGACGCTTACGAAGGAAGTTTTCCAGGCTTGGTCCATGTCGGCCTAGTGGGTCATCCGGTGGCATAAACCTACCAAAAATCAATTAAAATTCTGAAATGATGTCATCGTTTACATCACAATAACAAAAGAACAAAAAAAGAGAACTAAAACCTGTAGCTTACTTGTCATTGACAAAACTGTACATGAGCAGCCGTTCCTCGATGAACTTTTTCCACTCTGGTTTTTCATTCTGCAGATCTCTATAGTTATCGTTCGACACGATGATGCCGTCGGAATCACACGCCAATTTAACGATAAAACGATCATCGTAACAGACCACACGTCGTCCCTGGACCCGGCGAGAAGGAGTGAAGACGAGGATTTTCTCTTTCTCCAACTTTCTCAGGATTTCCTGATCTGAAGACAGATGTGGCATCACAGATTAAATCTCCAAACAAAACAAAAAAGCACAAATCCTATCGGGTTTTTGTTTTGTTACATACATACCAGTTATTGGAGCATCGGGTCGGGACTGCTCTTTCCTCCACGCCGGTACAAACACCGTAATGTCTTTGTGTCCTCGCTCCAGGAACCAGTCGACCGCCAACTGGATGCCCAGGCATGAGAAAACCTCTTTGTTTCCATGGCTACAAAGCATCCCAGACACCAAGTTACTCATACACACATAGTGATATTCACAGGTGATCATCAACCTACAGCTTGTACGCTTTATTAATAAACTGCATCCGTAGACCGCTTCACCATGTAGGTGTGGACTACACCTGTCCTGCCACTTTATAGGATATTATACCACTCCATGATGAC
>NC_060908.1:16897500-16910000 GCF_014805685.1 Silurus meridionalis | reverse complement strand
CAAATCTAGAATCAGTTAGTGTGGGATTTCAGATTTGATCCAGGATCAGGCTGCATATGATTTTATAATTAGTATATATCTGATATAGAGGCCTACATCTTGATTAGACTTACTCTAGAACTACAATGTTCCTGTTGACTTGGACTCTAGACTCTCTAGGTTCTAGATCAATTCCTCTAAAGCCTAATGAACCTTTTTTGTGACTAAACCATGAATTTAAATCTGGATGGAATTTACTTCTCTTGATCATAATTCTGATCCGGGTTCTAGAGCTTAGCTTTAACGGGTTCTAGAGCTTCGCTTTACCGGGTTCTAAAGTTCTTATCCACTTGGTTTTGTAGTGCTGGGATTTGAGAGAGTGCGCAATAACCAGGATCATCTTAGAATTCCTTTCTTCTAGAACCTCTAAAATTTTCAGGTCGGCTCTCAGTAACAACATCGTGGTGGTTCAGCCTGAGTGTTTACTGCATCAGAGACCCGATGATCCAGATCAGTGTCCGTTCGCCATTAATCAAAACAAACATGGGAACTTGACAGGAAGTGGAATCCAGACAGGAAGTAAAAGGGGGCGATGTAAAGTGTTTCAGATTTTACACAATAACAAACTTTCCCAACATGGCTGCCGCACAGTGAGTCAGGGAAGATTTCCACACACTAGGAATTGAAGAATGATTCTTTTTGCGAAAATTACGCATCTTCAAATCCTCCTCCACTCCTCCACTCTCTCTCTCTCCGTCTCTCTCTCTCTTTCCCCTTCTCTCATCTTCTATTTTCCTGCTCTCCATCCTCACCTCCTCCATAACACAGGCTGGGAAAGCAGCAAGGCCACTGTGCACTCAAGCAGCTCACACACACACACACACACACACACACACACACACACACACACCAGCTCGTCTCATAGCAACAAGTGGAGTGTGTTCTGTCGTGAAGCAGTGCGTCGGGCCTGTTCGAGGCCCACAGTGGAGTTCCGCACACGCACGCTCCATGCATGCTGTGCAAAAAGGCTGCTAGAACGCTAGCTGTATAAACACACACACACACACACACACACACACACAGCATTCCTGTAAACACCATGATGATGATCGCATCAGACAGAAATGATCTTTTTTCCAAAAAGAAGCAAGCTTACATCCTTAAAGAAGCTGAGCTGATTAGCTTTTATATTATTAGCATTCAACCACAATCAAACCGCCAAAGCTTCAGACTAATAACCGCTAATCAGTAATAAATGATATTATAGCATAGCTCATCATGCCACTCAGAACGTTAGCATACCAGTCAATCCCTGTTGTTATCGTCTGTTTTTGACAATCAAAGGCTGAATTAGCTAGTTCGCTAGCTTTGCCTGAGTTAACCTTGCTAGCTACAAACCCTAGCCTCAAACCCACATCAGAAGAAAACATTTTTGAAGAAATATGAACTGATAAATACGGCAGAAATCACACGCAGCTAGCTACGTAGCTTACACGTACACGTCTTTCAGACTCGTGACAGATTACAAAAAATCTTAGATCAAAATAAAGCTCGCGGCTGCTGTTACACTGACTAGCAAAAGAGAACTAGATCGTTATAATTATTTTTAAAGGAGCAGTTTTTAAAGCGTAGCGCCCTCTGCTGATCAACAACAACAATGAACTTAACCTTAAAATGCAGCTGACTCCACCCACCCAGCCACACCCACCACACTGACGCTGCACTAATGCCTTAAAATGTACTTTTAGAAGAAAAAGGGGTGGAGTTTTATGTTATTTAAGATAGGGGTGGGGCTAACTTAATACATTCAATCGAACTTAATGTGATTGTTTCCATAGTAACAGCTCGTCACTGTGTTTTAAAACGTCCGTTCTTTAGGACAGATGGGTTTTTACGCTTCTTCTCCTTCTTCTCTCTGGTTTCTATGGTAAGATAAGAAGCTAGCAGTGGAGACGTGGTATGGAGCGCCTGGAAGCTGCTATAACGTACGTGAGAACATGAATCAACGTTACACAAAGCTACGGAGTTTCCTCATCATATCGCTGTAGCGCAGGAGGAATAAAACCCTCCAGGACACATCATCTGAGGAACATAATCAACCTCATGGTGATGATGGAGACTCCACTTTTTCTTCACACCACTGAGACGCTGATTATTTTCCCCAAACTGCACGAGACTGTGTTTTAATGCATAACAGGAGTCATGTGTGTGTGTGTGTGTGTGTGTTTGTGTGTGTGTTTGTGTTTGTGTGTGTATCCTGCAGAAACATGTTTCTGAGATGAAGGAGAAGATGAGTGTGTGAATCCTGCAGGAACATGTTTCTGAGATGAAGGAGAAGAAGATGAGTGTGTGTATTCTGCAGGAACATGTTTCTGAGATGAAGGAGAAGATGAGTGTGTGAATCCTGCAGGAACATGTTTCAGAGATGAAGGAGAAGAAGATGAGTGTGTGTGTATCCTGCAGGAACATGTTTCAGAGATGAAGGAGAAGAAGATGAGTGTGTGTGTATCCTGCAGGAACATGTTTCTGAGATGAAGGAGAAGAAGATGAGTGTGTGTGTGTGTATCCTGCAGGAACATGTTTGTGAGATGAAGGAGAAGAAGATGAGCGTGTGTGTATCTTGCAGGAACATGTTTCTGAGATGAAGGAGAAGAAGATGCGTGTGTGTATCCTGCAGGAACATGTTTCAGAGATGAAGGAGAAGAAGATGAGTGTGTGTATCCTGCAGGAACATGTTTCTGAGATGAAGGAGAAGAAGATGAGTGTGTGTGTATCCTGCAGGAACATGTTTCTGAGATGAAGGAGAAGAAGATGAGTGTGTGTGTATCCTGCAGGAACATGTTTGTGAGATGAAGGAGAAGATGAGTGTGTGTGTATCCTACAGGAACATGTTTGTGAGATGAAGGAGAAGAAGATGAGTGTGTGTGTGTATCCTACAGGAACATGTTTGTGAGATGAAGGAGAAGAAGATGAGTGTGTGTGTATCCTGCAGGAACATGTTTGTGAGATGAAGGAGAAGAAGATGAGTGTGTGTGTATCCTGCAGGAACATGTTTGTGAGATGAAGGAGAAGAAGATGAGTGTGTGTGTGTATCCTGCAGGAACATGTTTGTGAGATGAAGGAGAAGAAGATGAGTGTGTGTGTGTGTATCCTACAGGAACATGTTTGTGAGATGAAGGAGAAGAAGATGAGTGTGTGTGTATCCTGCAGGAACATGTTTCTGAGATGAAGGAGAAGAAGATGAGTGTGTATCCTGCAGGAACATGTTTCTGAGATGAAGGAGAAGAAGATGAGTGTGTGTATTCTGCAGGAACATGTTTCTGAGATGAAGGAGAAGATGAGTGTGTGAATCCTGCAGGAACATGTTTCAGAGATGAAGGAGAAGAAGATGAGTGTGTGTATCCTGCAGGAACATGTTTCAGAGATGAAGGAGAAGAAGATGAGTGTGTGTGTATCCTGCAGGAACATGTTTGTGAGATGAAGGAGAAGAAGATGAGTGTGTGTGTATCCTGCAGGAACATGTTTGTGAGATGAAGGAGAAGAAGATGAGTGTGTGTGTATCCTGCAGGAACATGTTTCTGAGATGAAGGAGAAGAAGATGCGTGTGTGTTTATCCTGCAGGAACATGTTTCAGAGATGAAGGAGAAGAAGATGAGCGTGTGTGTATCCTGCAGGAACATGTTTGTGAGATGAAGGAGAAGAAGATGAGTGTGTGTGTATTCTGCAGGAACATGTTTCTGAGATGAAGGAGAAGAAGATGAGTGTGTGTATCCTGCAGGAACATGTTTGTGAGATGAAGGAGAAGATGAGTGTGTGTGTATCCTACAGGAACATGTTTGTGAGATGAAGGAGAAGAAGATGAGTGTGTGTGTGTGTATCCTACAGGAACATGTTTGTGAGATGAAGGAGAAGAAGATGAGTGTGTGTGTATATCCTGCAGGAACATGTTTGTGAGATGAAGGAGAAGAAGATGAGTGTGTGTGTATATCCTGCAGGAACATGTTTGTGAGATGAAGGAGAAGAAGATGAGCATGTGTGTATCCTGCAGGAACATGTTTTAGAGATGAAGGAGAAGAAGATGAGTGTGTGAATCCTGCAGGAACATGTTTCTGAGATGAAGGAGAGAAGATGAGCGTGTGTATCTTGCAGGAACATGTTTCAGAGATGAAGGAGAAGAAGATGAGCGTGTGTGTCTCCTGCAGGAACATGTTTGTGAGATGAAGGAGAAGAAGATGAGTGTGTGTGTGTATCCTACAGGAACATGTTTGTGAGATGAAGGAGAAGAAGATGAGTGTGTGTGTGTGTATCCTGCAGGAACATGTTTGTGAGATGAAGGAGAAGAAGATGAGTGTGTGTGTGTGTATCCTGCAGGAACATGTTTGTGAGATGAAGGAGAAGAAGATGAGTGTGTGTGTGTATCCTGCAGGAACATGTTTCTGAGATGAAGGAGAAGAAGATGAGTGTGTGTATTCTTCAGGAACATGTTTCTGAGATGAAGGAGAAGAAGATGAGCGTGTGTATCCTGCAGGAACATGTTTGTGAGATGAAGGAGAAGAAGATGAGTGTGTGTGTGTATCCTACAGGAACATGTTTGTGAGATGAAGGAGAAGAAGATGAGTGTGTGTGTATCCTGCAGGAACATGTTTCTGAGATGAAGGAGAAGAAGATGAGTGTGTGTGTATCCTGCAGGAACATGTTTGTGAGATGAAGGAGAAGAAGATGAGTGTGTGTGTATCCTACAGGAACATGTTTGTGAGATGAAGGAGAAGAAGATGAGTGTGTGTGTGTATCCTACAGGAACATGTTTGTAAGATGAAGGAGAAGAAGATGAGTGTGTGTGTGTATCCTACAGGAACATGTTTGTGAGATGAAGGAGAAGATGAGTGTGTGTGTATCCTGCAGGAACATGTTTGTGAGATGAAGGAGAAGATGAGTGTGTGTGTATCCTGCAGGAACATGTTTGTGAGATGAAGGAGAAGATGAGTGTGTGTGTATCCTGCAGGAACATGTTTGTAAGATGAAGGAGAAGAAGATGAGTGTGTGTGGCGACAGCAGGTCCTCAGTAAACACATCGTGATGCCTTCAGGTCCCTGAGCACTTACTTTAGCCCTGCTGCAGTCTTCCTCCGTACCATCCTGGATGATCACGACCACAACGCCGCCGGGCTGCGGCTCACTCCTGGGCTCGGTGTCGGACCCGGTGTGGGTCCTGGTGTCGGTGTGTGTCCCGGTCCCGGTCCCGTTGTGGATGCGTGTGCGCGCACGCGTGTGGGTGTGTGTGTGGGTGTCGGCGGCGCTGCAGCTCACCCTGACCCGAAAAACGCGCTCGATGTGCGGGATGGAGCGCTGCAGCAGCGGGCCTGCACTTGCCGGAGCTGCCAGCTCCAAAATCATTTATTTACAGTGGGAGCGGATATGATGCTTCTCTTCTCTTCTCTTCTCTTCTCTTCTCTTCTCTCTCCTTCTCTTCTCTCTTCTTCTCTCCTCTTTTCTTCTCTCTTCTTCTCTCTCTCTCTTCTCTTCTCTCTCCTTCTCTTCTCTCTCCTTCTCTTCTCTCTCCTTCTCTTCTCTTCTCTTTTTAAACGATCACGACGAGCGACACAGGCCCGTTCTCCTCCTCCTCCATTACCGATTACCGGGAATAATATTCAGTCGGAGGATCTTATAATATTAAAGTACATTTATTTATTTATTTTACCGATAAAAAGAAAAAAAACGCGCGGGCACCGGGTAAACCCCGAAATCCTCCGGTACAGCATCAGCTCGCGCTGCCTCCCACACTGCGCGCGCGTGTGTATGTGTGCGCGTCCGTCCGTCCGTGCGCTCGTGCGTGTGTGTGTGTGTGTGTGTGTGTGTGTGTGTGTGTGCGCCCCCTGTCGGCTTCACGAAAACCAGCATGCGCACACAACCATCCAAAAAAAACAACAAATGAACTAAAAAAAGAATAACTTTAACTGCACACAAAATATAGAATAAAGTAATGTATATAATTAATGCTTAAATAATATAGAATATATTTATACATGCTAGAAATATCAAAATACCTGCATGCATAAATATTGTGATATAATTACAGAAATGATATTGTGTAATAAAATAAATACAATTAATAAGATAAATCGATCTTATCTTTTCTAATTCAGGAATAAAGTTGTGTAAAAGCCACTACAGTGACTCTGCTGCGTGTCAGGACATGGATCTCGTTCTCCAACATCGCTATAAACAGGGACATTCTTTTCTGCATATTCTGTATTTATTAACCAGCACCTGGAATGGGTTTCGGGTCTCAGGTGCGTCTTATCATCAGTTCATTTGGCATCTCCAAGTTCAGTCTTCAAAACCCTCAAACGCTATGATGATACAGGTTTCATGAGAAGTGTCCCAGGAAAGGAAGACCAAGAGCTACCTCTGCTGCACAGGATACCTTTATTAGAATTACCAGCATCAGAAATCACTGGTTTACATCAATACTTTTTTGTAATTTATGGCAGAAATATTTCATCATCTACTGTTCAGACTGCATGAGTCAGAACTTTATAGTCAAACTGTGTTGAAACATTTGAAAAGAAGAACAACCAGCAGATGAGAGTTGCTTTGGCCAAGAAACCCAAGGAATGGACATCAGATCAGTGAAAAACTGTCCTTTGTTCTGAGATTCTTGGTTCTTTGTTAGATGTATAGAGGATGAACAGACGGAAAAGTATGAAAGTATGAAAGTATGATCCTCAGCATTCTCCTACTGATATACCCCATGTCCCTCCTCTGCACATGTCCAAACCATCTCAAATCTCACCTCCCTCACCTTGTCTCCAAAACGTCCTACATGCCCTGTCCCTCTAATAAACTCATTTCTAATCCTGTCCATCGTCATCACTCCCAACGAACATCTCAACATCTTCAGCTCTGCTACCTCCAGCTCCACCTCCTGTCTTTTACTCAATGCCACTGTCTCTAAACCATACAACATCTCAGGTCTCACCACAGTCCTATAAACTTTCCAATGTACAATGTTTAAATAAATAAATAAATTAATTAATTAATTAATACCCACTGAAGGAGAAGGTGTGTCCAAACTTTCCACTGCGTATATTAGCCAATCCTGTCGGTCGCTGTTGTGAATCAGTAACATCGTGTTGTCGCTAGGAATCCTGGGAAATGGAGTCATAACGACGATTCCAGTAAGTTGTTTTCGGTTTGCACTCCGAGCTTTAAAAACTACTTCCGCGTTCGCGAAGCATCACGGGATACCGAGTGTCTAAATCACGCTCGCTGTAGTCCTCAGGTGTTTAGCATCCTCGAGCATCTCGCCGCGCTTCAGATTCATTCAACAAACAAATAAACTCACAGTGAGAAGGTGAAGATGGCGGACGAGCACGAGCTCCTGAGCAAGCTGGAGAACATGAAGGAGATTCGGTGAGTGAGGAACTCTCTCAGGAACCAGCGGAGGAGCTAGCTCACCTGTTAGCATTAGCTATTGTTATAAACTTCCGGTCTCGAGCGGCTAGTAATGATTCCTCATACACAAAAACATGTTTATATATAAATATAACAAAAAAGAGCGTTTTTATGATTTAATGCGCACAGAAACACTACACAATTCCACAGATCAGAAGATTCTTCTGGTCCGAATCGCGACATTTTATTGTTACAATAATTCAGGGGTCACGTGACAAAATCTGAAGACCCTGAGCAGAAGATCTGAGCGGAGAAGCTCCTCGTTCCGTCTTCAGCTTCTTTATTGGAACTATAGGAGGAGTTGCTGTATGTAGACGTGTTTATGGATCTGCTTATTGACAATCAAACAATTTAATTCATATCTAACAAAATGATCCGATTTTCCCATCACTGATATCAAGACACTGGACATCATGTCGCTCTTCAAGAAGAGGGTGCACTAACTTTTTCTCGGTGCTGCATGTGGACAGAGAGGTGTACTGAGTGTGTGTGTGTGTGTGTGTGTGTGTGTGTGTGTGTGCGCGTGTGCGTGCAGTAATAGGATGATGCAGATGGAGAAGCTGAAGGCTCGTCTCCGCTCCGAGTTTACAACGCTGGAATCAGAGGAGAAACACCTGCGAGAGTACAAACAGGAAATGGAGCTGCTGCTGCAGGAGAAGATGGCACATGTGGAGGAGCTTCGTCTTATCCACACCGACATCAACGTGGTATGTACGAACACAAGAGCACACACACACACACACACACACTGATCCAAAACCTCTATGATTTTAAATTTGTGTCCATGAATTCTGGATAAATTCTAGGTATATTCCAAGTGTGTCCAAATATTCGACATGAATTCCGAGTGCGTCCAGAAATTCTGGATTAATTCCCAGTCTGTCCATGAATTTCGTGTGAATTCCGAATGTGTCCGTGAATTCCAGATGAATTCCAAGAGTGTCCGGATATCCTTGATGAATTCTGAGAGTGTGCAGGAATTCCGGATAAATTCCAGATGAATACCAAGAGTGTATATGAATTCAGGGTGAATTCCGAGTGTGTTTCCAAGTAAATGAGAGAAAGAGACACACACACACACACACACACACAGGTTTTTCCGAGTGCGTAGACAAAATCAGAATATGATGGTGAGCTCCAGCTAAATGCCAAATCTGTAATCCATTTTTAATGCAGAAGAACACAGCAGACATCATCCAGGAAGTTTTCCGGTTTCATTAAGACTTGTGTGGAAATGTATTGACAGAAAATAATCCAGAGTGTGTATCCTCTGGCGTCGCTCTCCAGGCGTCTGGTTTTACCTGGTCTGTGTTGGTATCGGCCTGAACTTCTGTCTGTTCTGGAAAACGTGCTCGTGTATATGTTTGTTTTAACTGACATGGACATTACAGAAGATTCTGGAATTGTTTGTGGGAAATGTACAGATGTTCCCAGTGAATAATGATGTCATCACTAGTAATAAGACTCACGACAGTAAACTTTCTGACCTACGCCATATTTGTTACGTTTTCTCGTTTGAACAGCCGGGAATTCTAGAAAATTCTGGAACGTTCAGGAATTCATTTCTTTGTAGTGAGAGGACAGAGTAAGTGTTATTGTGTTTGCGTTATGTTGTGAGTGGTTAAGTGTGTGTGTGTGTCAGATGGAGAACACCATCAAGCAGGCGGAGTTTGATCTGAACAAGCTGCTGGATTCGACTCGGAAACTTCATGATGAGTACAGACCTCTGAAGAACCACGTGGACGCTCTGAGAGCTACACTCGGCCTGCAGAGACTTCCAGAACTCAACCGGGAGGAGGAACGTGTGTCCCTCAAGTCAGTCTATCTCTCTCACACACACACACACACACACACCCTCTGTCTCTCTCTATTTCACAAATTGTGTGTGTGTGTGTTCAGTTACTTTGAAAAGCAGAAAGCCGAGTGGCAGAAGGAACCCTCAGAGTCTCCAATCCCAGAATCCTTAGCGGCAGTGGCGGCGGCCGAACAGCTTTATCTGGCGAGGAAACAAGACTCACGACAACCAACAACCACGTTCCGCCAACAACCTCCACCCATGAAGGTACCACTGACACTGGGGGCGGGGCAGGGAACTTAAAGGTCATGTGATTTTATTTCCCCGAGGCTGCTGGGAAATGTAGTTCTCGGCCGTTTTGAGACCGGGTCTGTAACCCCAGAAGGGATTTAGAGATAAACGTGACGGTTTTTAGATGTTTCATTCTCTATAAAAATTATTATTATTACAATTATTTTCATTTTCATTTTGCAATGTTTAATTTTTAGTATTAGTAGTGTGTGTATCATTTTATATTTTTACAATCACTATTATTACTTTTATTGTTAGATCAACTGCTAGTATGATTCTTTGTTTTATTTTGTCCTTTATTTTAATAAGCAGAATAAATTTTGTGTGTGTGTGTGTGTGTGTGTGTGTGTGTGTGTGTGTGTGTGTGTGTGTGTGTGTGTGTGTGGGTGTGTCTGTCGTGTCATCAGCAGATCCACGGAACGCCCGATCTGTCCTCTGTGTAAAGCCAAGAGCCGCTCACGCAACCCCAAAAAACCCAGGAGGAAACCTGACGAGTAACACACACACACACAAATACACACGCACACAAATACACACACACACACACACACAAATACACACGCACACAAATACACACACACAAATACACACACACACACACACACACACACACACACACACACACACACACACACACACACACACACAACACACACACACACACACAAACACACACACACACAAATACACACACACACACAAATACACACACACATACACACACAAATACACACACAAATACACACACACATACACAAATACACACACACACAAATACACACACACACACAAACACACACACACACACAAATACACACACACACACACACACACACACACACAAATACACACACACACACACACACAAATACACCACACACACACACACACACACACAAATACACACACACACACACACACACACAAATACACACACACACACACACACAAATACACCCACACAAATACACACACACACACGCACAAATACACACACACACACACACACACGCACACACAAATACACACACACACACAAATACACACACACACACACAAATACACACACACAATACACCACACACACACACACACACACACACACACAAATACACACACACACACACAAATACACCCACACACACACACAAATACACCCACACACAAATACAAATACACCCACACACACACAATACACACACACACACACACACACAAATACACACACACACAAATACACCCACACACACACAAATGCACACACACACAAATGCACACACACACAAATACACCACACACACACACACACACAAATACACACACACACACACAAATACACACACACACACAAATATACACACACACACAAACACACACAAATACACACACACACAAATACACACACACACACACACACCCAAATTCACACATATATGCATACAGTCACACACATTCTTACACATAGATACATACATACACTAACAAACAAACATATTCTCTTACACACACACACACACACACACACCTTAATGAGGCTGCTTGGCCATTGAAGTATTTCCCCCTTATATTTCTAAGTGTTTGTACATTTTTCTTATTTGAATTTTAAATGTTTTATATTTGTCACACACACAGCTGAACAGAAAAAAAGAAAAATTAATAAATAGTTCTGTTATAGATATTAAAAAAGGTAAATAAAAGCTGTGTGTGTGTGTGTGAGAGTGAGAGCGTGTGTGTGTGTGAGTGAGAGAGCGTGTGTGTGTGTGTGTGTGTGTGTGAGTGAGAGAGAGCGTGTGTGTGTTGTTTAATGTGCTCTATTTAAAGATTGTGTGTGTTTCTGTGTAACATCTAAATTTGAATGTTTGTTTTATTTTTAATTTGTTTTTTAAAAAAGGTTTTTGTTTATTTCTCTCCGCTCGTCTGCAGAGCAGCAGTGAGTCTGAGGCTTCTGTCACTCAGAGACTTTTATTATTGATGTTATTACAGAGACGTCATTAGTGATGAAGGAAATGTTTGTGTGAAACTTGAAATTAAACAGCTAACTTAAAACATTGTTCATCTTTATATCGTTTATTATTCTTCTCTCTATCTCTCCCTCCCTCTCTCTCTCTCTCTATCTCTCCCCCCTCTCTCTCTCTCTCTATCTCTCTTCCTCTCTCTCTCCTCTCTCGCTCAAATGAATGCTAAACAAACTTGTTGTAAACAGTGCTGGATGATATTAGCATGAGCTGTAATGCTAAGTAACGCTGACCTAAGCTAAAATTCTCAACAGGAGTCGAGTCAGCGTTCTTCCCACAGGAGAGTTCGAGCTCTAGAACAGTAGATCTTCTACTCCATTGTCATGCTGGAACAGGTTTGGGTGTCTTCAGTTTTCACATGGGTGTTAAAGTCGGGTGTTTTAATACTTTTGGACACAGCGTACGGTTGGTTGTAGTCAGCGAGACGCCGCCACTGTTAAACGTTTACGACTTAAAATGTGAAGTCGCTTTGCATGTGAACAGGTTCGGGGAGAGTCGGGGGTATTAACTAACGCACGCTTTAACGAGCTCTTATGCATCCATATAACCCCCTGCCGTGCTCTCTCACACACACACACACACACACACACACACACACACCGGCTCCACCTGGGTGTGAGGAACATTTCAGTCTATTGTCCTTCAGTTCTCCTGCTGGGGACTCTCTCACACACACACACACACACACACACACACACACACACACACACGTCTGCTTTGTGTAGCTTCGTCACACACTCCTCTAAGTATAAAAAAAATACAACTTTATTGTTTCACACCTTTTTTAATTTAAATTAACAAACTCGAAACAGAGTAAAAAACATCATTTCACAAAAATGTTGAATAAACTCCTATAAGAAGCAACACCATGAAGAAGGAGGAACGTTAGCACCTGGTTTAGCATGCGCACACCTGACAGGATTCCTCAATCCATGTACACTTACATTTGCTAGCTAACAAATATAA
>NC_060908.1:16870000-16887500 GCF_014805685.1 Silurus meridionalis | reverse complement strand
CCTACGTCTGTCCCAACCAGGTATACACACACACACACACACACACACACACACACACACACACACTCACACAGGTATACTCACACTCACACACTCACACAGGTATACACACAGGTATACACACACACACACACACACACACACACACACAGGTATACACACACACACACACACACACACACACACACACACACACACACAGGTACACACACACACACACTCACACAGGTATACACACACTCACACACTTACACAGGTATACATACACACACACACGCAGGTACACACACACACACACACACATGATGATAATGAAAAGATGATGATAATATAGATGGTGAGGATGATGATAAAGATGATGAGAATGATGGTGAGGATGATGATAAAGATGATGAGGATGATGGTGAGGATGATGATAAAGATGATGAGGATGATGGTGAGGATTATGATAAAGATGATGAGAATGATGGTGAGGATGATGATAAAGATGATGAGGATGATGGTGAGGATGATGATAAAGATGATGAGGATGATGATAAAGATGATGAGGATGATGATAAAGATGATGAGGATGATGATAAAGATGATGAGGATGATGGTGAGGATGATGATAAAGATGATGATAAAGATGATGAGGATAAAGATGATGAGGATGATGATAAAGATGATGAGGATGATGATGATGAGGATGATGATGATGAGGATGATGATGATAAAGATGATGATTAATGATAAAGATGATGAGGATGATGGTGAGGATGATGATGGTGAGGATGATGATGATGAAGATGATGAGGATGATGAAGATGATGAGGATGATGAAGTCATGTCTGTGATGTGCAGTAAAGGATGAGGAGCTCTACGCCTTCCTCTACAACCCCCAGCAGAGTGAAGAAGAGCGGAGGCGGGGCTGGGATCTCATCAGCTTTCCTGCTGACTTCAGCAGAATGGGCCTGCCCAATGAATTCTGGGAAATCAGCGACCTCAACAGTAACTATGAGGTGCAAGCACTTCCTGTCTGAGTCAGCGCTTTTTCCTTTTCCTGTAAACATTGACTATGCTTAATTTTGCTGTGTGTGTGTGTGTGTGTGTGTGTGTGTGTGTGTGTGTGTGGTTCTTCTTCTTCAGCTCTGCTCCACATATCCCTCTGTGCTCGCCATTCCTAAATGCGCCAGCGTTGCTACGGTAACGGGCAGTGCTAAGTTCAGGAGTCGGAACCGTCTGCCCGCTTTGTCGTATTATCACAAAGACACCAAGGTAACACACACACACACACACACACACACACACACACACACACACACACACACACCCTGATATAAGATTGTTCATATTGGTTTGTGTCCAACTACTGTTTTTTATCTTTTAATGAACCAAAGGACAAAAAGGACACAGACAGAAACAGACAGTTTGGAAATATAGAGGGGACAGACAAGTGTACAGAGGGGAGATAGAGGGGACAGATGGAATATTGAGGGGACAGGTGGGTACATAGAGGGGACAAAAGCATACAGATCGGTAGATAAAGGGGAAAGATGGCATACAGATGGGTAGATAGAAGGGACATACAGATGGGACAGATGGATAGATAGAAGGGACATACAGATGGGACAGATGGGTAGATAGAGGGGACATACAGATGGGACAGATGGGTAGATAGAGGGGACAGATGGCATACAGATGGGTAGATAGAAAGAAACATGCCATATAGAGCAGACAGATGGGTAGATAGAGGGGACAAACGGCATACAGAGTAGACATGGGTAGATAGGGGACAGATGGCACATAGAGGAGACAAACAACAGTATGACTTGGACAACCAGACGTACAGAGGGGACAGATGGTGTACATTGGAGACAAACACATGTTTTCCACACACTATAAAACACCATTATAAAGTCTGATTGCATTTATGTTGTTGTTTACGTGTTTTTTTTGGTTTGTTCTGTTGCTAGGCAGCAATCTGTCGGTGTAGTCAGCCTCTCTCGGGGTTAAATTCTCGCTGTATTGAGGATGAACAAATGCTGCAGGCCATCAGCAAGGCTAATCCCAACTGTCCTTTTATTTACGTTGTGGACACACGACCTAAGGTACCACTTTATATCCTTTAAACCCAGATCAAAATTTGTATGTATGTAGTTTAGAGAGCAAACTGTATGGTGTGTGTGTGTGTGTGTGTGTGTTTAGCTAAATGCAATGGCGAACCGAGCGGCGGGTAAAGGCTACGAAAACGAGGATAACTACGCCAACATCAGATTCCACTTCCAGGGCATTGAGAACATCCATGTGATGAGAAGCAGCTTACAGAAACTCCTGGAGTGTAAGCATTCACACTTGTATAAACACACATGCACATGGACCTGTTTTCCAGGGACCAGCTGAACGTCCCCACAATGCACAAAGTATGAACGTCCCCACAAGCATTTCTCTTTTTATAATTCACTTTACAGCTTGTATTTGTGATTTTTGTTTTGTTTTTCAACTCCGGCAGTGTGTGCACAGAAAACCGCGTCGATGAGTGATTACCTGACCGGTTTGGAAAACTCCGGCTGGCTGAGACACATCAAAGCCGTGATGGACGCCGGAGTCTTCCTCGCTAAAGTACACTCTTCACTTCAACTAATGATTTTCTGTTTTATTAGTACAATAATTACATCATCACCAGACAGCGTAATGTGTAACAGTACAGAGTTTACTGCTTTCTGAGGACCTAGTGTCCCCATAAACATAACGTGTGTGCATGTTTGTATTCACGTGTGCGCGCATGTGTGTATTTTCATGTGTGTGTAGGCAGTGGGGGATGAGGGAGCGAGTGTGTTAGTGCACTGTTCTGATGGATGGGATCGTACAGCTCAGGTGTGTTCTCTCTCCTGCATCCTGCTCGACCCCTACTACAGAACCATCAAAGGACTCATGGTGAACACACACACACACACACACACACACACACACACACACACACACACACACACACACACACACACACACCAGTAGGGTTTATTTATGTATCCTGCTAATCCGAATGTGTTCCTGGTTTTTCAGGTTCTGATTGAAAAAGAATGGATTGCTTTTGGACACAAATTCAATCACAGGTAATAAAAGTGTTGATTTGTTTATAAACTATAATAAAATAAATGTTATTTTTATAATCAGGTGCAAGAAGTGAAATCATGTACACACACAATTTCTGAAAATTGTTACTGTAAATCCAGTAGCTAACAAATATATTATTATATCAGTAGCTTCCTGACAAAGCTAGCGCTCTGATTGACAAACAGAAAGTTTAGCTAGCAAACGATTGGAAAAGCTAGCTAGCTAACTTGAGAGGAACGCTGATGCTGCCTGGTTTTTATTTATCATACTGTAAAAAAAAAAAAGGTGAGACGGTTTTAGTTAAATGATTAGCTCCAGTCATGTGCTAGTCAATAATCTGCAGTTGACGAGCAACAGAGTTTATAGAGTAAAAGCTTTGTGAAGACCGAATGTCCCTGTAATCAGATTACACAGAGTGCCAAAGGTTTATGGACACCTGAGCATAAGATTGCCATGTGGTTCTTTTTGAACATCCCATTCCACATGGAGTCTCCATTCTCTGTTATAATGAGCTCCTCTCTGATGGGAAGATGTTCCACTACATTTTGTGGAGATTCATTCAGCTACAAGTCTCTGTAGAATATATGGGTGGGAAAGTCAGGTGTCCTAATACATGGCCATAAAGTTGTAGGTCAATTATGTATGTGTGTGTGTATGTGTGTGTGTGTGTGTGTGTGTGTGTGTGTGTGTGTGTGTGTGTGTGATTTAGGTGTGGTCATTTGGAAGGTGACCCTAAAGAGATCTCGCCCGTGTTCACACAGTTTGTGGAGTGTGTGTGGCAGCTAATGGAACAGTTCCCCTGCGCCTTTCAGTTTAACGAACGCTTCCTGCTCTCTATCCATGAACACGTTTACTCTTGTCACTATGGCAACTTCATCTGCAACAACCAGCGGGAGAGAGAGCAGCTACGGTACACACACACACACACACACACACACACACACACACACACCCTAGTGACGGATCTAATATAGCTAGCCAGCCAACAGACAAACATAGCTAGTTGTACAGAAAGTTTTAATCAGCTAACGTAATTAATTGATAATAAATATTCTAGCTAACTAGAATCAACATAGCTAGCCAACTAACTGACTAACGTGGTTGTTCATCTAGTTACATAGTTATTAACATAAAAGATATCTACTGAAAACACACCAGCAGATTTTGCTAGTTACTTGGAATTATGTTTCTGCAATGTTAATTAAGAAGTGTGTGTGTGTGTGTGTGTGTGTGTGTGTGTGTGTGTGTGTGTGTGTGTGTGTGTGTGTGTGTGTGTGTAGGATCAGAGAGAGGACCTTCTCGGTGTGGCCGTTTCTTCTGGAACATCAGGACGAGTTCAGGAACCCACTATACAAACGCACTACACACAACGGTTTACTGAGACCCAACACGCTGCCACTGTACTTCAAGTACGCGCACACACACACACACACACAGAATGAAGTTTCTGATGTAAGTACATTGTTCAATCATACAACTGTACATGAATAAGAAGAGATTGTCTGTGTGTGTGTGTGTGTGTGTGTGTGTGTGTGTGTGTGTGTGTGTGTGTGTGTGTGTGTTGTCAGGTTTTGGTGTGGGATGTATAACCGTTACGATAAAGGGATACACCCGAGACAGTCCATCTTGGACACGTTGCTGTCCCTGAGTGTGAGACAGACCTACGAGGAGAAGACGATGACGGAGCTGCAGACAGTAAGATTTATCACACGATTTTTATTAACCATTTTTTACGTTTTTTCGTTTTTTTATTCATTTGGTAAAAAAATCAACAAGCTTACTGATTCCAAGTCTCTCCGATCAAACGTCCACCAATTAGAAGTTGGCTATCGCTGACGGAGTCCTCTCGGCTACTGATCGACCAATCAGCACACTTACTGATCAGGACGGTCACTCAGAGGCCACGCCCACTCCCTCCTCCTCCTTCGCCCGAGTGAATGGAGACTCTGAGAGTTTGAGCGACGGCGCTGGAGGAGAGGCAGAGTCGGATCAGGAAAAAAACGGGAGCAAGCCGAAGGTGGTGGCGAAGGACAGACCTGTTTCTATGGCAACTCAGATCTCTGAAGAGGAGGTGGAGGAAACTGATCTTCTTGGATCTCCATAGTAACAAAGCTGACATTTGTGATGGAGCTGAAAAAAACCAAAGGGAAGCGACAAAGACGCACTCAGGACACAATACACACACACACACACACACACACACACACACACACACACACACACACACACACACCTTGAACATAATTTATTACAGTGGCTTTATGGCAGAGTAATAGTTTAGCCACACCCCTAATTGGGGTTCTTAGCCACGCCCCTTTTAAAATAATCAAATAAAACCAAAATAAAGAAATTACAATTTTTTCAGCTACAAAACAATGATCAAACATCTGAGAAATTCTTGTAAATTACAAATATCCACATACACACAACATTTCAGAGAATTTCGATTTGGTCCTAAAAAATACACAGATGTTTATAATCCCAATGAGCTCAGAGAATTTCTTGGAAGATACGTCCCAACAATTTTACACACTTAGTGTTTTACCCACGTCCCCTTAAAACATTCTATTTTGTACCATTGTAAACATTATAGACATCACTAGAGGATGATGATGATATTTAGGCCACGCCCCCACATAAATTCCACTCGCTAGACAGGTTGCAGTGCCATTATAATCGAATTATATTTTAGCCACGCCCACAACATTCCTCAACATCATACTTTCTAAAATAAATAAATAAATAAACAAAGCACCCCTTAAGCCACGCCCACAGAATGTCAACCTCAGCACAGTCGAGCCGATTTTCATTTCGGCGCCTTTAACAAAACGCTTTTCTGATTAACCCTCTGCACTTTTTCCGCCGGTAACAAATATTTTTACGCTACAAAAAAATCACAAAACAAACAAAGTTTGTGTAGTTTTACATTTTATTTTTACAGTTTGTAAATGTTTTGATGTTTGTTGGGTTTTTGTGTGTGTGTGTGTGTGTGTGTGTGTGTGTGTGTGTGTGTGTGTGTGTGTGTGTGTGTGTGTGTGTGTGTGTGTGTGTGTGTGTGTGTGATAAAATGCAGCTATGACATTGTTGCCAAAATATAGCGATGAGGAATGTTCTAAAAGCTACACACACACACAAAAAGCAACTATTTTACAGAACAAAAAATAATGATCAAAGAGAGAAGGGAAAGAAAGCACTTTGCGCTGTTTTTACACATTTTTTTATTTTCAGAAAGAATTATTTGTAATTTGGAGTGCATAAATTTTGTATTTTGTAAGATTTCTGTAACACTTATATAACCGACACTGAGACTTATTTTATCCCAATGTTACTGTTAGAACACATTTATCTCAGATTTATATTTACTTGATTGACCAACACTGGAGACCTTGTCCACCCTGTAGCTGCAGGACAAGTAAAAAAAAAAAAGAAAAATGGACATTTATCATTTAATTGTTGAATCTTTTTTGTTGTTTGATGTCCTTTGATGTAGGATGTAAACAGGCAGCACAGTGATACAAATATATACTTCAAAAAGTTATAGTAATTTTCAATTACTATGAATTATAAATGATTGTTTTTTTTTTTTTACATTTTATTTTTTATTTCTTGCACTTCTTAAAAAAGGTTTTTTGAAATAAAAAACATTTCTTTAGTTTTTATATGTGATTCTGCCTGGATTTTATAACGCTTTGATTGATTTTTTTTATTTTTCTATGCCCTGTTAATAAATTGTTTTAAAAACAGATTCCTGTGGGTTCTCTTTTATTATCTAAATAAAAATAACGATTTTCAACACTTATATAACAAAAATATTTTTAACAATTGCCCCGTACAGTCGCTAAAAAACGATGTGCAGTTTTGATTTATACACAGGACTACATTTCCCATTATTCAACGCGATCCTTCCGGAAGTGACGCGTCATCGTCGGTTTAGACGCTAAAGCTATCCTTTTTTCCTCCCTCACAGGCTGTTGCTAATTGTCTCTGCTAAATCAGGAATAAAATCATGGTGAGTCCGGTGTGGTGTTTATTGTTTGGGTTTCATTAAACCTGCGCGTTTTATTTCGCAAAACGAAACAAAGAAGGTTCTAGAAATGTTCCGAGTCCATGTGAGGGTTCGGGTGGACGAAGCTTTAGCATGGTGGCTAACCGAGCCGAACCGTTAGCGAGGACTTTGTTGTTTTCGCACCCGTATTTCGACAAGCCCCGCCCTCGACTGCCGAGATTGAATGCCTTTGTTTACCGCGCGCCTTTTAGACGCACGAGGTAGCCAATCACAACGCAGGAGGCGGGTCAACGGGAACCAACATGGCGGTGGTGGGAGGCGGGATGGTGTAGGAATACAGGTGGGCTTTCAGATAAGGTAAAATGAGGTGAAATTGTGGCCACAATCGATTTTTTCTTTATTATAAGTGTTTATTTATCGGAAACCTTATCAAACCGTCTGTTTGTGTTTGTTTTATGTGTGTGTATGGATTATTATGTATCTTTATACATATTAATGTATAAAGTGTATTATTATTTTGTATTGAATCAGGTAGCAGAAGCTTTTTATTTCCTGATGTTTGGAGGTTATACATATTTGACACCTTTTACAAACGGTTTCAGACGTTTTTTATTAGACTACATGACGAGCTCCGTTCTCCAGAGCGACTTACTATCATTTCGTTCATTCACCTGAGCAGGGCCCTGCTGGGATATGAACTTACAACAGGTTATTGTCTTATCCACTGAGCTAAAACCTCATTGTGAAAACGTTTCTCGCGTGGTCATTGCATCGACCCCTGAGGAACCTCGTTACGTTCTAGACTGTTTATTCCTCTGTCTCTGTTGCAGTCGCTTTCATTTTGCTCATACCGTAAAAATCAGTTTGTTGCGTGATTACATAATTGTAATTGTAATTACACAATCGCTCAGCTACAGAAAACTTTGCCTCTGTTTCATCAGATATAACTGTAGTTAGTTAAGTAATCTAATCAGCAATCAAGTGTCCAGTCATGGTGTGTTTTTAAAAACATTGTTTCAGTCCTCTGATGTTTTAGTTCTCGCAGGTCACGGTACTAGAGGTTTATTATTCATGGTTCATGGATTTCTCAAGTTTATCCGTTTATCTAATTGTTTGTGTTTTTCACTTTTCAGATGTGACATGGCAGAAGACGTGTTTGATAGACAATTTGTAGGCATCCTTTCACCTGCACACAGGAGAGTCGTATGTGTCATGATTATACGACTTTAGCACAGAGTTTCTGAGTCACCATGGAGACTCCAACGGGAAGTGGTGCACCTAGTGGTGGCCAGTCGTCAGACACCATCTCCCCTGAACCTCAGTCGCCCCAGACGCCTCCAGCAGGGAAGCTAAGGAAGACAGCCTTTAGATTTTTTGGCGGTCGAAAGAGCATCTGTATGCTGCCAAGCTTTTTCGTAGGTAGAGCCAAGAGTCAAGGACGGTGGCCTTCTAAAATGGGCGTGACCAAGAGTCAAACTTATGACGGCCTGAGCAGAGCATGCTGGGAAGACGGCGGTAGAGGTGGCGGAGTCGTGACTTCGGCGGAGTTCGAATTCCACAACCCAAACGGCTCGAGCGACCTGAACAAACCACAGGAAAGTTTTGCGAAGTCGCAGTCCCTCCCACGGCAGAAACGAGGCCTCAGAGGTCTTTTCAGCAGCATCAGGAAGCATCGCAAAAGCAAAAATAACGCTGAAGTGGAGAAAAACGAGATGCTTGAAATGTCCTCAGGTGAAATAGTGCCTGGAAGGTTGACAAACATCAGTTTTCAAGGTGATAACGATGGCATCAAGAGTCACAGGGATTTGTTAGAGCTGGACCTGCCTGCAGAATCCAACAGCAGCGAATTAACAAAACTGCCTGCTCCTGAAGCGGACACCTGCACAACGGAGGAAACATCAGTGCCTGAGAAAATAAGGAGCAAGGAGAAGGCTGGGGAGAAAGAGGAAGGAGAACAATGTGGTGATGAATGCCTAGACGAGGCAGACAAGGTGAAGGAACGTAAGAAAAAAGGTCTTCTAACATATCGGCAGCCTCTGTCTGCAGACTCTGAGATGGCACGACTCGGCGAACTGCACACAGACTTAGCCGAGGGTGACCCTCCTACCATGTCCACTGACAACTTGATCTTTGGAGACGTGTCATCTCTGAAGAGTTTCGATTCGTTGACTGGTTGCGGTGACATCATTGCAGACCAGGATGACGTCAGTGTTGCGGAGAGTTCTGTGTCGGGCGAAAGAGGGAGTCGTAATGCTGGAAAACGTAGCTCTTGCCTTGTTACGTACCAGGGAGGCGGAGAGGAGATGGCAACTCCGGACGAAGTGGACAACGAGTACCTGAACAGCCTATGGGAGTCGGAGGGCAGCGAGGTGTGCTATCTCCCCTCGGAGCAGACCATCAGCCCGTCATCCACCCCTGATCAGCCAACCAGCTCCTTCCATGTCACTACCAGTACCAGTGGCAACACCAGCACTAGTCCTCTGGGGATCACAGAAACAGTACTTACACCTACCGATCTTATGACTCCTCAGAGTGAGCATCAGGGCTCAGTCCCGAACAGCGATGAGGGTTACTATGATTCCACAACGCCTGGAGCTGACGAGGAAATCTGTGAACGTCCACAGCAGGAAAGACTTCCACGGGACAGCTACAGTGGCGATGCCCTTTACGAACTCTTCGAGCCCGACGATCGATTGATCAGTCCGCCTTTACCTTCTAAAGACAATCAAGGGTTGCTGAGTGGAAACAAAAGTAAAGGAGATCTTCTTTATGACTTAACATCTGCTGCCTTGGAATCTGGTGCCATGGAGACGGAAGAGGAACGTCTGAGTAAGATCCAACATGCCTTGCTTTGTTGCGATTTGCAGAACCTGAGAACCCCATCCAAAGATCCGTATTGTAGCGAGCACTTATACAGTGATGCAATCCCTCTTGAAGGGAAGTACAAGATCTCAGAAGAGGAGGCACACCATCAGTCTGGATCCAGACCACAGCAAGGATCCCAAGCCTTAAAAGAAGTTTTGCCTCTTAGCGGAAGTCAGGTGCAGCACAGAACCTTGTATGGACCTACTGCCGATTCAAGATTAAGCACACAAGTCTCAAAGGCAGCAAACCTCGTCAAAGATGCAGTACTGTATTCCAAGCAGGAAATGTGCCACGCTACAGAGGACGGCTCTTTACCTCCAACCATAGGGTGTGGCCAATCACAGGAGGAGCTGATGGTCTGCTTCTCACAAGCATTGGTTGATTTTACAAAAAACACCAGACTTTATCGCAACTCCACAGAGAGTCTGGATGGCTCGGAATCTAGCTCACCGTTCGGACCAAGCCTAAGTGCTCTTCCTGCCATCGTCACTTTCGACGTAGTTGATATGGAGAATGAGGGTGAGAGCGAACAGCCTGAGCTTGTAGAGGAAGAGGAAGAGTTGGAATCCCCGTTTGAGGCGTTCGAAGACGACGGCTGCTACTTGCAGCAGGACGCTTTTGCCGAGTGCGACCAGAGAATCTTTGACGCCTACGAGCAAAATCTGTTGCTTAGCAATGCCTGGGGGATCACAAGCCTTCCTCGTCACCTTAGCCTGGGCCGTCCGTGCCCTCCGGTTCCTGCCCCTCTCTCTCACAACCGACGTAGCCGCTCTCTGGATACGGATAGTCTTGAGCTCCAGACAGGCGAGCTCTACGCGTCCCTCGTTTCTCATGGCAACAAGTTTTTCCACTGCAGGAAAAACAGCGCAGATGCAGGATACCAATGCGACGTGAGTCAACAAGGAAGGAACTGGAGACAGGGGTTGCATGGTTGTGACTCTTCCCAGAAGGACGCCTCTATGTCTCAGGAGCAACATAAATCCTTGCGTGGATCCCCTTGGATGGAAACCCCGTCGAGTTCTAGCTGTCAGCCAGCAGTTAGACCGTCACATCTCCCCCTACAGACGGCTTATCCTAATAGCAGCGCAGCGCGAATCCTGAAAATCAACGCAGACAGAGACGTTCTGGGCGGCGCTCAGAGTGATCAGTACACTTCTAATCATTGTTTGGGAGGACCGTGGAAGAATCGACCAGTCGGTATCACCCAGGGTATACCTCATCATCGATCTGACCAATCAGAGGCAGCGAGAGCGACCAAGAATCTGCAGACCGAGGTGGAGATGGGATTCTCCAAACGCAACACATAAACCCCTTCAACACGAAGACAAAGTAACAGGTCACACAGCTGGAGGCCTACTGACCATCATGAAATGTATTTTTCTCACACTGTTACTGTTATCTTCTCACACATAAGCTATAATACAGTAACACTCATTTTCTTTTTTGTTGTTTTTTTATCCGCCATGTTGTTTGGCATTTATGTAGCAGGTGTCTATGATTTATATTTGTGCAGAACCTTCGTTTTTGTCGTTTGCGAGGTTATTTTTGTTTTGCCAGACAGAAATACGACAGAAGACGAGATGATTCGTAAAGAAAAATGATACTGTGCTAGCATGTTCAAGTTTCTGCTGCTATTACCACATACCACCGATCACAAGTGTGTTTTTAAAACAAACAAACAAACAAGTCAGCAAATGTCGGTAAACCCGTTTCAGATTCCAAACACCTTTCAGAAACGTTTTCTGGTTTCCGTGCTACACTTCTCTTTTAGCATTTTTCACACTTGTCTGGAGTTTTTGGTGAATAATGGTGATGTTTATGAACAAAAAAAAAATCCCTTTGAAGTTTTTATACGTTGAAGTCGGTTTCTTTGTTGTACTCGGATAACTATTTTCTAATTTGTTTCATGACATTCCGAGAAAAAAAACAAAAACACTGCAGCTCATCGTCTCATTATTTCTCAAAAAAAACCCACAAAAAAAAAAAAAAAAAAAAAAGAAATCCACTTTTTCATTTTCAGTGTTGGGCAGCTTTACATAATGCTTTTCAAGTGTGATAAGATCAAAACCCAGACGTCTGGGAGATAAAAAAAATCACTGCTAGCGTTTGTCTGGTTATTCCATAAAACACTGTGGAGCGTAAATATCCACTTATCTCCTCACTATTCTTTGCAACATGGTGGTTTAGTCCGTTATCAGGTGAAAACTCGTTTCGTACGTGTGATCAGTTACATTTTGTAGATGTCTGTTGAAGATTTCACCAAATCAACATCATGCACTTTTTCACACCAGCTTTTTTTCCTCCAAAAAAAGAAAACCGGATGAATTCATTGGTGACGACGTTTGAGGGTCACTTTCACACGTTTCCCTTTTGTTTCACATTTGGTACAGTCTTTTATTGTGATCTGTAAATGAGACGCTCACGTGATCGTTCCGTGTGTGTACATGAGCTCGTCATGAGCACAAACACACGTTTATATTCTTTTTCTTTTATATATGGATGTAAACTCGATGACGGTGAATGTTTAAACATCAAGTGTTTGTGGGATTTAAGTAGCTGCCAATCACCACCTTTTACCCATACTGCCTCTGAGTGCTCACACACACACACACACACACACACACACACACACACACTGTCAACTGGAAATAAACTCCATCTCAAGTGAAGAATTTGTTTTGTTTGTTTGGTTTTCTCAGGATTGAACTGAAGTGTTATTACTCGGCTTCCAGGTCTTTCCTGAATGTTTCATCCCAATAATAACTGGAACAATAATAACACCTGATTATGAGATCAGGATTCATAAGGAATCTATTAGTCTGGAAGTATATCCTGTATTTAGAGGCACCACTTCCTCGGAATTCTACAGATGCTGAACCACTGAACCCTGAAATCCAGTGATAGGTTCTTGAAGAACTCATAGAACTCTCCTCCTCCCAATATTCTAGGGCACAATTAGGCAAATTCCCACCAGTATTCCAGAAAAAGGATAAGCTGTATCCCCCCCCCTAGAATTCTGAGGACATGCCGGCCAGGTTCCTACCAGTAGGTGGACATTGTCTTGTTTCCCTCTAAAATGTAGTGCATATACAGGTTGCGTATACAGTTATACAGAGCGCTAAGCTGCCTGGCAGATCCCATGTATTCAGGGGCAGTCACTGGATCCACCACCATCCTGACTGGGATGAAGTTCTAAGTAAAGACGTATGAATAAGTGATTATTTCTTCTTGTTTGCTGCTGCTGAAAGGAAGCAGAGTCAGTGATAATGTTCCTACACGGTACTGTAGACTCGATCACTCCTCAGGTCTTTTTATATTTCTATTAAGTGGAGCAGTCTGGTGAAGTAGCCACGGAAAGAAGATGAGATCGCATTTAAAAACCACACGGCGCTCAGGGCATCTTCTATAGATTCTTTTATAGGTAATGGCATCATGATGGCAGCAATAATTACCTCAGCAGGACCAATAATACTCTCATTTAGTGAGGGTTTCAGTGGGTTTATACGATGCCTGTGGTCATGGGGTCCTGCGAGTGGAGAGACAGAAAGATAGCTTCTAATCAGGTGGAAGTCCTGAGAAGTCTTGGGGGTTCTGAAGTCACGTGATTGAGTTGTGGTGATTAGGCAGTGAATAAAGTCAGGTGTCACTGAACAGTGTGTGGGTGTGGAGGGGAGAAGAGCCAATGGTGTTTAGGTCAAGATTATATTCAGTATCAATCACATAAATTATACTAAACAATCATTTATTTATATCTTATCATTTTAAAAGAATTAATACAATTAATAAATATGTTTTAAAGTTACATTAATAATACAATTAAATACAATTTATAATTCTATTCATCTTTTTTATGTTTTTATTTATTTATAGATTTTCTCATTAGATTTTGTGTCATTTTGGTTATTTTATCATTTTATTAGATCATGTACACTATACTGGCAAAAGTATTGGGACACGCGCATATGTGGATTTCCTGTACAGATGTGGAGGCACACATCTGTACAGATGTGTTTAGATGCAGGAGCATGGAATTTTCCCTTCACCTGAACCTGTTCCAGCGTGACGATGCCCCTGTGCACAAAACCAGCTCCATGGAGATCTGCTTTACCTGGGTAGAAGTGGAAGATCTCCTGCTGTAGAGCTCTGACCTCAGCACTTTCAAGCACCTTTGGAATGAGGGTGAACTCTGAATAAAGTAAGTAATAAAGTGTCACAAACATTTGTCAGTTCAGTGTCTATATTTAGATTTAAAAAACTTCTTGTGAGATCATTTTCAACTTTCAGTATCCGAAAGAGTATCAGATATTGAAAGCGTTGTTTATTGACAACAAAATCAAAACGAAAGACTTTATAAATGTTTATCTATGGGTGACGATTAAAAAAATTAAATAAATCATTAAGGTTCCTGATTGACATGTTTGAGGGGTGTCTCTGTACTGGCTCAGTGATCTCAAACACAGCGATGTAAATATTTCCTCCCTCAGACACATTTGGGGGAAATTAATAAGACATTTATGAAGTGATCGAGCTTTGATTTCAATTAAGATTTTTTCAGTTTTAATTCAGGCTCCTTCTGCCCTCTGCTGGTTAAGTACAGAACTACAGCACAGAAAAAATACCATCACCTCATTAAGATCTGTAAAGTATCAGAACCACGCCCAGTTTTCTAAAGCTGTGTGTGTGTGTGTGTGTGTGTGTGTGTGTGTGTGTGTGTGTGTGTGTGTGTGTGTAAACACGCCACACGTCCCACCACAGCAGCTGAAAGTCACTACGATTATTAAGGTTTTAAAATAATTGCTGTTTTTCGTCTTTGTTACAGAAAAAAACCCGCGAACAAACTGGAACTGATACTGGAGACAGTGACATTCCCTCAGGGTTCTCCAGTGGGTTCTGAAATGTTCTGGAATTTACGGTATTCCTAATGAACTGAACTGAAAGTCACTGATTCGATTAGTTCACTTCGCTGTGAAACACTGAGCTGCAGGTGTTTCAGGTATTTCAGGTGTTTACAAGTATCTCTGAGGTGTTTCATTTTACTCTCATCATTTCATCACATGCCACATTTTCTTGCACGTTTATTCCTAAAGTGTTACACACACACACACACACACACACACACACACACACACACACACACACCTTGGCTCCTCAGTATGATGATGATGATGATGATGATAATGAGATGCTGGTTTTCAGCCCCGCCCACATTCTTCTCTCGGAGAGGCAGATAGCGATAGATACCTAAATACCGGGAAAGAGAGAGAGAGAGAGGATAGAGAATGAGAGAGAATGAGAGAGAGAGAGAGAGAGAGAGAGAGAGAGAGAGAGAAGAGAGAGGATCGAGAATGAGAGAGAGAGAGAGAGCGAGAGAGAGGGATAGAGAATGAGAGAGAGAGAGAGAGAGAGAGAGATAGAGAATGAGAGAGAATGAGAGAGAGAGAGAGAGAGAGAGAGAGAGAGAGGGAGAAAAGGAGAGAGAGAGATAGAGAGATAAGAGAGAGAGAGAGAGACACAGAAAAATAGAGATAATGAGGGAGGGAGGTGTGTAGACTCCCCTTCTCTCTCTCTCTCTCTCTCTCTCTCTCTCTCTCCCCGTTCTCTTCGTTTTCCTGACCGGACGTTACGTAGGATCTCTCTCTCTCTGTCTCTCTCTCTCTCTCTCTCTCTCTCTCATTCTCTCTCTCATTCTCTCTCTCTTTTCCTCTCGTTTCCTCGCGCGCACACACACCGCGCGCGTGCATTGGCGGGGCTTCGGACCTGCGGGTGAGAGAAACGGGGGACAGCGGGGACCGGGCGCGTGCAGCACGGAGCCCCACCATGATGAAGATGATGGTAAGAGCTTGTGGTGGTTTGGTTGTACTGCTCGGATGGAGAGCTGCTGCTGCTGCTGCTGCTGCTGCTGATGATGATGATGATGGTTGTGATGGCGGTGGTCTCTCGAGCGTTAGAGGTGTCCGGTAACGGAGATGTAATGAAACAGAGCGCGCAAGAAGATGAAGAAGAAGATGATGACGATTGGGGAAGGGGGTGTGGAAGCAGCGGCGCATTTGAGTCACGCAAAAAATCTCTCGCCTTCCTCTTCTCTTCTTCTTCATCATCATCCTCCTCTCAGGTTATCCGTGATGTGATGCTGCATGGCGGTGGATGTTGGATGTGACCTTGGGGGAGGCGCGGGGTGGGGGTGAGGTGTGTGTGTGTGTGTGTGTGTGTGTGTAGTGGGGGGGGGGGATTTATTATTATTATTATTATTATTATTATTATTATTATTATTAGCGGCTCGCGCGGAAACCGGGTAAAAACAACACACACAAAATACTCGACTGCACGTTACCGGAATCGCTACATCGCCCCCGAACCCCCAAATCCCCTCACTCCTAACATACCGTCCGTTCACCCGCCCACCGATCCGCACCATGGCAACGGGCGCGAGCGCGACTGAGGAGGGGGGAAACCCGGCTGATCGCCTCGAGAAGGTGAATGTCGTCGGTGTATTTTTTTAGCGTGATGTTTTTAATGTTTTGCTGTTAAGATGATTTTGATGAGGTGAATGAGAAGGAGGAGGAGGAAGACGTGTGTGTGTGTGTGTGTGTGTGTGTGTGGGGACCGCTCTCCTACATTTTCATCACTTCCATCCAGCATCTTCTCCCTTTCATCTCATTATGACCTATTTTTGGTCACGAGCGCTCGAGCTCCGGATCTCATCCCTCAGATGATGTGGTTTTCCGACGTACTGAGCAGCGTCGCAGGATGCGCAGGTTTCGTCCGTCAGGTGGCGGATGATGATGCTGAGGCCTGACCGAGTCGTAGAAGGAGAGAGAAGATAATGGTGGAGGCCTGGGTGAGATGCTGGTGCTACATCGTTGGTGTTGGTTACAGTAGATACCAGTAGACACCATACTGAGACCTGGGACTCACTGAACCCGGGGTTTACGACGTACAAGACTGAAATGGTGCAAAGAATTTATTGGTTCCAAGTCGAGAACATGATGTTCTGGTGTTTCACATGATGCTCTCATGCTGTGTGTAACTTCAGCTATCATGATAAAATCCACCGATAGGACGATGTGCTATGGTGACATGAATCTTAGTATAAGCTTACCACTGTTAGCACGCATGCTAATAAACAAAAAGTCACTTGTTTCCTCAAGCTCATGCAGAACATGTCATAGTCATCGTCTTGACCCGAGCTGTGAACATCTCCAAACTCGAGCCGATCAGAATTCAGACCAGATATGTTTTGAATGTCGAGAAATCTTAACTCTAGAAGCGTAATAAATGTGAACTCACCATCAGTAACTGGTTAGCCTACGCTAGCGTTTATGATTTTTGATCTCGCTAAGCTAGTTAGGTTTCTATACTGCAGAACAGTAGCAGTGTAGTAGTGACGTCACTTCTAAAGTACAATCCAATTCTTTTCACTTGTTGAGTCGCAGGAGAAACGTGAACATCTCACGTTAGCGTGTTAGCGCTGGGTGAGAAACCGTAGCAGAGCTCACTGCATTTCAGCACGTCGATCTCTGAAACAAGAAAATCGTT
>NC_060908.1:16855000-16865000 GCF_014805685.1 Silurus meridionalis | reverse complement strand
ACGTTTGAATTTAATTCTCAGCCATGATTGGCTGAGAGCCCGTTTGGTTTCCTCTGCCAAGTTTAGCGCTGCTCAGAGTGCTAGCCTGTCAGTTTGTTAGATGATACTGTTAATCTGTGTGTGTGTGTGTGTGTGTGTGTGTGTGTGTGTGTGTGTGTGTGTGTGTGTGTAAATCACACTTCCTGTTTTTATAATTAGCCTAGCCGCTGTGTGGTGTGGATAATCTGTGCAGATGAGTTAGCAGCAGATTCAACATCTCTGTATTACAGTCACAAAACACTGCTGCGTCTGTCTGTCTGTCTGTCTGTCTGTCCTACTCACTCTCTATATGTCTCACTGTCTCTTTGTCTGTGTCTTTGTCTGTCTCACATTTTATCTGTCTGTGTCTGTCTCACTCTCTATCTGCCTCTTTGTCTTACACACTCTCAGTTTCTCTCTCTAATTATCTTTCCATTTATCATCTGTCTCTCTTTTCCCGTCATACATATCAGTTGTCTCTATATCTGTCTGTGTCTCTGTCCTTGTCATTCTTATTTTCTTTGTCTTTTTCTCTCTGTCTTTATCTTTGTCTTTATTGCATCATCTCTCTTCTCTCTCTCTCTCTCTCTCTCTCTCTCTCTCTCTCTCTCTCTCTCTCTCTCTCTTGCTCAGTGACAGATGATGTTACCTGTTTATACTCACAGCTGTGTGTGACGGCATTACATAATCTCATCTGTCCCACTAAAAGAGAGACACGATTTTATTACAGAGAAAGAGAGAGAGAGAGAGAGAGAGAGAGAGATGGAAGCTAAACCAATCCCTAGATGTTCTAGATCTTTCTTCGTATGTTCGAGAACATGTCCAGCAGCTGCAGATCAGTTTTATGTGTAGAACTTTTAGATCATCCACAGAGATTTGGTATTTTTAAGGGTCTGGAAAAGTCCCGTTTCTTCTGGGTTCTAGAGGTCACATGCGGAGCATTTAAATAAGTTGGTCTCTAGAATTGTTGGTTATTGCGGAGATGCCATTTTGGGTCTTCAAATCCATACCGTAGTTGCAGTGTAACATCTTGGAGAGGTTTTGTACATCAGTTTGGGTCTAGAGCTTTTTGGATATTGTACAGGTTCTTGTAGCTTAACACAATCTAGAGGATATAAGTTGGGTTCAGGATATGTTTAGGATATGTTCTGGGTTCTAGGAGCTTTTTATAGACCAATGAATGGAATTTGAGGTTCTAGTAGCATTATATAGTACAGAGGGTAGAAGTTTAGGTTCTAGAGCTTTCAGATATGTTTCAGATTCTAGAAGCTTTGCATAGTACAGAGGATGGAATTTCTGTTTTTTAAAACTTCCGGATATATCCCAAGATCTTGTAACTGAATATAATCTGGAGGATAGGCATTTGGGTTGTAGAGCTTTTGGATATGTTTCAGATTCTAGAGGCTTTACATAGTATAGAGGATGGCATTTCCAAGTTTTAAAACTTTTTTCTAGAGGATAGAGGTTTGGGCTGTAGAGCTTTTGTATATGGTCTGGGTTCTAGGCCATTTATTTAGACCAAAGGATGAAATTCTGGGTTCTAGATCCTTTTTCTGCATTTCAGGTTCTAGCAGCTGTACATGATCCAAAGGATGTAATTCTGGATTCTGAAACCTTCAGATATATATTCCAGGGTTCTTAAAGCTTTACACGTTCCAAATGATGGAATCCTGGGTTCCAGAAGCTTTAGATCTTCCAAAAATAACATTTTTAGTAATGACAATCCCCCACTAACTACACACACACACACACACACACACACACACACACACACACACACACACACCCCATACTGGTTTTTATGGAGCTAAGCGTGTAAATTGCCTGCACACATTGTTAAACACATGCACACAGGCACACACACACACACACACACACACACACACACACACACACACACACACACTATTGTAGGATCTATAATAGCAATACAGGGAGCAGTAATGAGAGGGCTTATCTCCAACACTGTGTATTACAATCACATGTGTGTGTGTGTGTGTGTGTGTGTGTGTGTGTGTGTGTGTGTGTGTGTGTGTGTGTGTGTGTGTTGCTTCTAATCTCTTTTTAATATCAGTGATTTGCATTTGCAAATTTCAAATTTGTGGACACTGCAGACTAACACACCTGACTTATTACTCTGCTGTGTGTGTGTGTGTGTGTGTGTGTGTGTGTGTGTGTGTGTGTGTGTGTGTATGAGGGTGAGGGTGAGGGTGATGGAGAGAAAGCTCCATCATCATGTTCACTATACACACTCACTACAAAGAGATAAATACTCATTAATACTCGTACTCGATACTCAAGATGGTATAAACTCGTAGTTTATATGAATATATCACAGTCTGTATGTTTTACTCTCACACACACACACACACACACACACACACACACACACACACACACACACAGTATGATTTTCTTTGTAAGATTGCCCAGATAACCCCTGTGGATCCTGTGCTAATGCCGGAGGAGACACTCTGTGTGTGTGTGTGTGTGTGTGTGTGTGTGTGTGTGTGTGTGTGTGTGTGTGTGTGATTGTAACTGATGATGTTTACGAATGTTTAGGTGTAATGGTATCAAATAAAATTTTTCTCTGCATGTGTGTGTGTGTGTGTGTGTGTGTGTGTGTGTGTGTGTGTGTGTAGTTGGTGAGTGGAGGTTCTATCGTAAACGCTGAGGCGGTATGGGATCATGTGACCATGGCGGATCGCGAGTTGGCCTTTAAGGCCGGTGATGTCATCAAAGTGCTGGACTCGTCCAATAGGGACTGGTGGTGGGGGCAGATCGACGAGGAGGAGGGGTGGTTTCCTGCTAGCTTCGTTCGGGTAAGTGTAGACACACACACACACACACACACACACACACACACACACACACTCACTTTCTAAATGATTATTAGAAATGTTTTGAGGAACATAGTTCTCTTTTGCTCTCAGGACGACCTTTTGACCTTCACGTTTTTCCCGTGGACCAACAGCTGCTCTAATGCAAGCGATCTCAAGCTTTATTTCATTTTAATGTATTTATTTTTTCACATTTATATAACACACACACATACACACACCAAAACACACACCTACACACACACCTGCTTCAAAATCTATTCTGTCTGTATATACTATATTCAACCGTGTGTGAAAAAGAAAGTATCCCCTCTTAGAAAGGTAAATGATCATCAGGTCTGAGAATAATGTAAACACATCATCATACTTTACACTATTTCATTATTAATTGTAACACAAATCCAGCTGAAACGGAGAAGCTGAGTGTGAAAAACTAAGTACACCCTAATGATTCAGTAGCTTCTAGAAGCATCTTCAGTAGCAGTAAGTAGAGGTCCTGAGGTTCTGTAGGAGTCTCTCACATCAATGTGAAGGAATTTCTGGCTCACTTTTCTGTACAGTGTTGTTTCAGAACATTGAGGTTTTGCAGGTGTTTGTTTCTGCATGGCCCTCTGAAGATCCTTCATCAGCATTTCAGTCATATTCAGGTCTGGACTTTGACTTTTTCACTGCAACTCTGTGATTCTGGTCTTTTTCAGACGTTCTGTTGTAGATTTGCTGCTGTGTTTGGAACCATTGTCTTGTAGGACAGCTGTTGGACAAACATCTCCACATCCTTGGTCTCCTCTGTTCAAATAATATTGCTCCAGAATTCTGGTGTTTCTTTTTAACATGCCATGTTCTTTTTAGAGAGAAGAATCTTTCTCCTGGCAACCTTCTAAAACCTGATTAAAACCATATAATTAAAAGAGGGTGTACTTTCACGTGACTGTTGATATATAGTGTATATTACAGGAAATATTGCACACTGATCTACACACTGATCTCTAAATTGTTTCTCAGGATGTTCAGGTCACCACACACTCGTCTCAATGTCCCTCTCTCTCTCTCTCTCTCTCTCTCTCTCTCTCTCTCTCTCTCTCTCTCTCTCTCTCTCTCTCTATTCGGTGGTTGTTGTTGTTGTATTTTTAAGGTGGACCCCAACTCCACCCAGCCTCCACCCAAGCAGCAGCTTTTATACATCAACCCCGTCGTCGCTCCGCTGAAGGTGCGTTATTTTACTTCTCCATCATTTTCTGGAGAACACATGCTGCTGCTGCTCACCTCCGCTATATGCTAGCACTTTCAGAAGGAAGGTTTAGATTTTTTTTTTAATGCCTTGATACCGAAACGCTTCGCTTCCATAACCAGCATGGCCAAACTGACGGAGGACAACGTTACTGATACAGCACTATTGCAGCTAGGGAGTGCAGGATAACACACACACACACACACACACACACACACACACACACACACACACACACACACAGTATCTCACAAAAGTAAGTACACCCCTTACATTTCAGCATTCATATTAGTGTCTTCTCAATGTACAAACTACAGAAATGAAACTCAGATCTATTTTAGAGTGTCAGTGTGCAGTTTGTGTATCAGTACTGATTTACTGTCCTCTAAAAACAACAACATACACACATTATTATCTAAATAACTGGCAACAATAGTGAGTTCACCGTCAGTGATAACAGCTGTATGTGGTGTAAATACGCAAAGCCACATGTTCTATTCATCATGCTCATGTTTTTGTCTGCTTGTCAGGACCGTATACATTTGTGTATCTTGTATTAAAGCAGATCAAATTTGGTGCTTTGAGTTCAATTCTCTCACACTGACCACTGGATGTTCTACATGGACCTCATGATAAAGTCTCTATGAGGATTTCAGAATCATTATTGTTTCTCTCCACAAAAATGTCGAGGCAATAAGAAGATCAGTATCATCCTGAAACTGAGTTACAGTACAGTGGTCAGGGTCATGCAGAGGTTTTCCAACACGGGGTCCACTGGGAACAGACCTCACAAGAATCCTTCAGAGAAGTCGAGTCCCCGTGCTAAACGTCAGCTGCAGAAGCTGCTTCAAAAAACTGAGTGCTGCAGCATTGCTTTAGAGGTTGCAGAAGCAGAAGGTCCACTCGTCAGTGATCAGATCGTACGCCGCACACGCGACAAGACTTTGGACACAGTTTTAACATGTTCACTGAGGGTGTACTTACTTTTGTTGGCAGTTATTTAGACAATAATGTCTGTATTTTGTGTTATTTTCGGGGGACAGTAAATTAGTACTACGATGCTCGAATGTGGAAATGGTACTTGGATATATTTTTTTGTCCCTTGAGAAGATACTAACAATACTGCTCAACTGTGGGGGGTGTACTAACTTTTGATAGATACTGTATGTGTATGTATATTTTAAACTTTTTGATGTAGAAACTTTTCACAAGCTGCACAATTTCTAATCTATTATAAAGGCTACAAATGTTCTTGTAAAAAAAAAAAAAATTAATTAATTAATGTAAAAAATGCAACTACAATATTTCTGGTAAAAAATAAACAACAAAAAAAACAACACTTTTTAGTTATCTACAAACGTGGCTCTGTGGTTGGTTGATGCCCAGGATGTTACATGTTCATCTCACGCTTGATGTAAATGCAAACATGTTTGTGTCTCTTGTCGTTGTGTGTCTGTACGAGAAAGTGTCGAAGGATCAAAGAGAAATAAAGCCTTGTTTAGATGTTTCATGGAGAACAGGGTAATGTTGTAAGATCGATCACCTTTCCAACGTGTCACTCTTCCTGTCATGGACATCAATTAACCAATCAGAGAGCAGGATTTCCCCTCAGTCATGTGTCTGCCACAAAGACTGCTTTTAAAGATAACGATGAAGAACAAACTCCAGATCTGTCCATCATGGCACCTGTGTTTCAGGGGTTGTGTGGGGGAGGGGTATAACAATTATTCTGTTCATTCTAGAACCTCAGATTTGTTTCTGCTTTGCCACTTCTAGCTTTGTTCCTTTCAAAATTCCAGATTTGTTGCAAACTCTGGATCTCTACATTTGTCTGGTCCCTTCTAGAACCCGCTTTGATTCTCTTCTGCTGCTTCTGGAACGCTTTTGTCTCGGCTCTACTAGGTTTTCAGATTTTTAATTTTGAACGATATTTAAATGTCTAAACTCTGAGCTGTGTTAAATCTATAACTCTGTCTCAAACTCTTTCTAGAACAGTTCTGGCTCTATTCCTGCCAGAGCTGTTGGGCTGATAGAAACTCCACAATGCCACATTGCTTTTGAGGTTTTAATTCAGCTTTGTTTTCATCACAACTGCACTTGATATCCTTTTTTAAACATAGAACTGCTCTGGTTTAGTTCCTTATAGAATTACAGATTTGTTGAATTTGGTTTAACCCTAGAACTGAGTTTTACAACAATGTGTTCTGTATTGTTTAAAAGATTTATAATCACACTCTTGATATCATGATACGTTCCCATTTAAATCTGGTTCCTCTAAGTTTCTTTCTTATAACATCTAAAGGTTCCAGTCTTCATCATCAGGGATAAACACACATTATTCACTTTCATTCATAAATTCTGTAAAGCTGCTTTGAGACAATGTTCATTGGGAAAAACGCTATAGAAATAAATGGAACTTGAAACTTCATGTTTGTTTACACTCTGGTATCTCTACAGAGCTAGTTTGTTTCCAAATGGTTAATTCTGAAACTTTTATGACCTTTTTTCCTTAAAAAATCTAGATTTGTTGTTCACCCTCACATTTGTATGATCTATGTTCATTCAAGAACAACTTTCTATTAGTTCTGCTATGTATATCTTTATATTTGTAAGCTCTAGATCTTGAGGCTGTTAGTTTTTAGGAACCACATATTTTTTTCTGCTCTGCAAATTTTAGAACTCTTGTCTCCTCCAAGCTTTAAAATTGGTTCATAGATTGGTAAATTCTAGATCTTTGTTCTGCTCTGTTCCGGTACTGTTGCTTTCATATATGTTAGATCCCTGTATGTTCCAGAACTTCATATTATTTACATTTTATTCTTGAACTCCAGCTTTATTTTACACTGTACATTAAGTAATATACATGATCTGTACATGATATACTGGATCATTACTTCCAGAATTCTATATTTGTTCACTAGATTGAATCTCTTCACTCTAGAGCCAATTATTTGTTTCCGATTTGCTTGTTCTAGAACTCGCCTGGCTTGTTTCCTTATGGATTTTCAGATTTGTTTGTTACTTGTAGATCTTGAGTCTATGCACATTGTAGGACAAAATTCTAGCATAATTATTTGCAAAATCTAGACCCCAAAGCTCTATCTATCCTTTTTCTGTCTATTTTTGCTTTTCTTTGTGCTCTGATAATTCTAGAACCGTACCCACTTTGAAATTGCAGGAATTTGAGATTTATTACACATCTGTAAACTCAGGAGCTTCATGTTTATTTGATCTGTATTTATTGTAGTACTTTCTAGTATTAGGTTTTGTTCTGTAACTACTGTAAAATCAGAACTTTTTTAGGTCTGTTTTCTGTACAATAAATCCAGAAAATACAACATGAAATTGCACTAAAACTTAATATATTATTATATTCTATTTTCTAATATTAATGTGCAGCCACTAACATCACCTAGTCTCAGAGTAATGGTTTATGATGTGTGTGTGTGTGTGTGTGTGTGTGTGTGTGTGTGTGTGTGTGTGTGTGTGAGCGAGAGAGAGAGAGAGAGAGAAAGAGTTTGGTGAAGTAGGGGATTTTATTTTTTGGTCTAATGACACTTTCATGTACACACACACACACACACACACACACACACACACACACACACACACACACACACACACACCTGTCTAAGTGCATCTCCCCATTCTGCTTTACTTTCTGCACACAAATTTCTATCTTTGTCTCACTTAATGGAGTTGGTCAAAACACACACACACACACACACACACACACACACACACACACACACACACACACACACACACACACACACACACACTGTATGGTCTCGGATGCATTCATATTTAATACACACTCACTGTGAGACTATGCGCAGCTTTAACACGGTGTGTGTGATGAGAGCGAGATTAATGGAGGGAAGAAGAACACGATGAAACTGGGGGTAAATATGAGAGAAGGAAAATGAGATTAGAAGGAAAAGAGATTTCTTATGATTGAAGTTCAGACACTTCATTAGTCATGTCCTGTGGTTAGACCCTAATAATTCTAGAACCGGTGACTTGATTATTTCAGCTGCTTTTACTTCTGGGATCTAGAACTCTAGAGTTCCAGATTTCATCTCCACTAAGCTGCATATTCATTATGTTCTGCAACCAGGATTTCCATAACTGCTGGTTGGTTTCTCTTAATTCTAAAAGCCAATATTTATTTATTTCTGCATGGTTTTGTGGTAGAAAGCTAAAAAAGCTGCTTTGAGACAATTGATTTGTTAAAAGCGCTATAGAACTAAAAAAAAAATGAATTGAATTCCAGATCCGAGTCTTTTTGGATCCTATTAATTATGGAATAACAGATTTTTTTGGATTGTCCTCATTTTAGCACCTCAGCACCCAATCCTAGAATCCTAGAACTTCACTAGTTGTTCGTTCTGGAGACAAAACAGATTTTTATTTCTCTTAGTTCTAGAACTCCAGACGTTTTAGTGGATATTTAGATTATTCTTGAATGTTGGATTCTAGAATAGAGGGTTTTTCCCGCTGTGTGAGGAGCACTCGAGACTTTCCCATGGTTCACTGTGTGAGTGCAGTTTTTCAACTTCTTATAGCCTTGTGCAGTGTTTCTCATTCTTATGTGTGTTTATGGGGAGGGATGTGACATCAGCAGAGAGAGAGTGTGTGTGTGTGTGTGTGTGTGTGTGTGTGTGTGTGTGTGTGTGTGAGATCTTATGGGGTGACTCATCACGCTCTGACTGAGCCGTCAGTCTGCATTACATGACGAAGGGTGAAAAAAACAAACAGGGTGATTTCTCACTCCTGTAGACGGAGGAATGAAAGACTGATTGGAAAAAAGAACAAAAATAGGAAGGCGTAAGATGAGGACAGAGTAGAAAGAAGGTAAGAGAGAAAGTGGATGAGGTGATGAACAAGGAAGAGGAGCAGGATGAAGAAATGAGGGAGAGGGAAGTTGGAGGGAAAGAGGTTTGAGGGATAGAAGTGAGATGGAGAGATTGAGAGGGGGAAGAGAGAAGGAGAGAGGGATAAAGAACAATGAGAGAAATGGGAAAGGAAAGATGAACATGGAGTCACGAAGCGAGAAATAAAGGGAATGATGAGGAGAGAGAGAAGGATGGGGGATGACTGGAAAAAAGAAGAGAGGGAATGCATTTTCTCATGCTGCACTTTTGCATCATCAGCATGCAGAAGGTTTCACAGCCTTCAACACACGCACGCACGCACGCACGCACACACACACACACAGTGTGTTTAATGCTAACACACCATGTCGCCCACATATGCATATAAAAATTCAGGTGTGTGATCAGATTAGATTAGATCAGTTCTGCCTCTGTGTGTGTGTGTGTGTGTGTGTGTGTGTGTGTGTGTGTGTGTGTGTGTTGGTCAGCTATTCCTGTTTCCAAGTTGTTTAGTTGTTGTTTTCTACTGAAATATCTAATAACTGATTTTGTGTTCACCCCCACCTGCAGAGACACACACACACACACACACACACACACACACACACACACACACACACACATCAACAAGATTTATGTGGTTATTTTTTCCATTTTATAGAAGCAGCAGAAAGAAATAGTGCTGATTGTGCAGAATACAGTATTACAATATTGCCATTTTAGTGTGTGTGTGTGTGTGTGTGTGTGTGTGTTTTGGGAGTCGAGCAGAAAAACCCTGCTGGTATTCGCCCTCGTTATTGTGTTTCTTTGTTGTCTTATTTTGCGTAACAAGGGAAACACACACACACACACACACACACACACACACACACACACACACACACACACACACAAATGCGTGCACACACACTCCTGATCCTATGGGGACTATTTCACACACCTACATTATGGAGACTCTGTGTTTTCTTCTGCTCTTCTTCTTCTTCTTATTGTTAGTCGTGTATTGTATTGTGTGTATTACTTTCTACCAGTTGTAT
>NC_060908.1:16837500-16852500 GCF_014805685.1 Silurus meridionalis | reverse complement strand
TTGTGGTTGTCCACCTAACAAAACGGAGGACTTCTTGTTCTTGGTGTCAGCACATTAGGCTACACGTTGGACTACATGTATCTGTGGAGGCAATAAGTCAAGCAGAGTTGCATACATTTCATCTGTACTTCTGGCACAAATACAGTAATCTTTGCAGGTGAAATGATTCATATCTTCAAGTTACTGGTCCTCATAAGTACAACACCTGAATGTCTCTTGTAGTGGTATGTCCCCTTGTTCCCTTAGCTGGTAAATTCAGCAGTGGCAGCTTTCCCTGAGGCTCTAATAGTTCACTTCTCTGCTCCATGTTCTGAATGCACCTTGCATAAGCTTGTGATCACTTGATCAAGGCAAAGGTCGCCGGATGGACGAGTTCCAGTTGGCAGCTTGGCCTCTGTTGTATGATTTACAGTTCATTTGTTTTCATCTGCTGGCTTCTTGTACCCTGCATCTAGGCCTGGTACAAGTGAGAAAAACTTGATCTTCCACTGTCAAACATGAGTATCAGTTTGGTTTACACATAGAATAGATTTTTTCCATAATTCCTGGATTTTTTGGCTAAATATTGTACAAGACTTATGTATACTGTATACCTATATAAGCCCTTGTTTTTTGTTGCCCTGCAAATGCTAGAATTTACAGTACAGATGGTTGACGGGTATGCTAACAGTGCTCTGTGGTGCAGTTCTGCAAGCTCTGTAAGAAAAGATCTCAAAAGGTTCCAACAGTGCAGGTTGGCCCTGGTCTTATGGCAGGTGGGACCTTGTTGGAGTTTTCTCGCCAACTTAGGAAATGGGTTTTGGCCGTGTCAGGATTTTTTTCGGTTCTTCCTTCCTACCTAACAGATCAGTGCAGTTTGGCCTTCCAGAGGACCTGCTGTCCACCTCACCTGTCACTCTGAGCTTTCTTCTTTGCAGGGGTCTCATTTAAGTGGGCACTGAACAAACTGCTAGTTCTGTCTGGAATTTTCTATTCTTTGGTATGAGGCTTAGGAAGGTAGACTTTCTAAATTAGGGGTCAGCAAATCAGAGCAAAAGTCTCTCTTCTAATCAGAAGCTTTGGAGATGCATCAACAACTCAAAACGTGTCATTGCAGTGATTCCCTTGTAAAGTGTGGCACGGTGTAAACAGTGGTTCCTTTTTAAACAGTGACTTTACGTTCAGGTAGTGATGAGTTTAACTTTCTTTTCACTGAAACATCCCAGAGTCCATTTTTGACAACAACATGCCATCCAACAGGCGGAACATAAGGCAGACTTGCTGCTCTCTCTTTTTTTACGATGCTAACATGGGAAGATGTTTACACTTGGTCTCAAATATGCACTAGATCTGCCAGAACTCAGTGAAGAGAAAACTATTAGCAAAATTGTCCCTTGGATATTTAGTTGGTAAGCAGCCATTTTTAAAAGCCACTTGCTGGGGAAGACATTCAGATGAGTGTTTACACACACACACACACACACACACACACACACACAAAGCAAACCCACACAATGTCTTTCTAAAACATCCAGTCATAGTGTTAATATCTGCTGCTTTTCTCCTCCACCCTCTTGTCCTCTTTGTCCGCCTCCTCCACCCCCTTATGCACCTTCATCCCCGTCTCTGCCTCTTGCAGTGATTACCGGTACGTTGCTGCAGCACTGGCTGTGATGAGAAATGTAACTCAGCAGATTAACGAAAGGAAACGAAGACTGGAGAACATTGACAAAATTGCTCAGTGGCAGGCATCCGTACTGGACTGGGAGGTGCGTCCAGACATCATCTGTCTCTCACACAATAAACACCTCATGGAACAGTTCCTAGGTTTTGTAAATCAATAGTCATTGTGTGTGTGTGTGTGTGTGTGTGTGTGTGTGTGTGTGTGTGTGTGTGTGTGTGTGTTCAGGGTGAGGATGTCCTGGATAGGAGCTCTGAGCTGGTGTACACCGGAGAGCTGTCCTGGATCTATCAGCCTTATGGGAGGAGCCAAACACGCGTCTTCTTCCTTTTTGACCACCAGATGGTCATCTGCAAGAAGGTAAGAAAGAAAGAAAGAGGGAAAGAAATAAAAAAACAAGTGAGAAAAAGGGAAAGCAATGTTAATAAAAAACAAAGGTCTGAAGAATGTGAATAAATAATAAAAACAAAAATGCAAATTAAAGGTTAAGAAAGAAAGAAAGAAAGAAAGAAAGAAAGAAAGAAAGAAAGAAAGAAAGAGAGAAAGAAAGAAAGAAAGAAAGAAAGAAAGAGAGGTAAATATGTAGACCATGTTTGTATGGACGGATGGAATGATGAGTTCTCTAAAACCCATTTTTCTTCATGAGATTCCGTCTCTGATCCGATCGCAGGACTTGATTCGACGCGATATCCTGTACTATAAAGGACGGATTGATATGGACCGCTACGAGGTCATGGACGCCACCGACGGCCGGGATGACGATTTTAACGTCAGTGTGAAAAACGCCTTCAAACTGAGCAACAAAGACTCGGACGAAATCCACATCTTCCTCGCCAAGAAGCTGGAGGAGAAAATCCGCTGGCTGCGAGCGTTTCAGGAAGAACGCAAGATGGTGCAGGAGGACGAGAAAATCGGTGAGTTTCAAGATTCTGAATGACACTGAAGGTCATATCATTTTATTTCATATGTCAACCAACAACTTAAATCAGCAATTTTCATAATTTAATTACTTAAAAAAAAAGAATAACTAATAATAATAATTATACCAAATAATTATATATAAAATACATAATACAAATTTACACAATCATACAAAAATAAACAATTGCTAATAATATATAAAAAAATGAAACTTATTTAAAATCATACTTGATACTTCATAATAAATTAAAAGATGTTGAACATGTTTTTGTTTACTACAAAATTCCATACGTGTTCTTTCATAGTTTGGATTCTTCAGTACTAATGTACAATGTTGAAAATAATAAAAGTAAAGAAATTCACTGAAGGAGAAGCGTGTCCAATCTTCTGACTGGTACTGTATATATATATATATATATATATATATATATATATATATATATATATATATATATATATATATATATAATAACTTAGTAGACAGTTAAAAATATAAACTTTATTATTATTAGTTTTTTTCTCATTAAAAATGAACCTGGATTTGCACAGTGTCACACAGTAGGGAAATTTATATATTTATTTATTTATTTGTAGTGTTTTTATGTGCGGAAACTTTTCCTTCACTTTATTTGAAGGTGTAAAAAATGTAAATCGAACACAGTGTGTGTGTGTGTGTGTGTGTGTGTGTGTGTGTGTGTGTGTGTAACTATGGAACCCTCTCTCTTTAAAAGTCTGATGTGCAGGAGAATGGAACACTGAACTGCATCCATCATTAACAGATATACACAGTATTGGGACACCAGACTTTCCCACCCATATGTGCTTCTTCCCCAAACTGTTGCACCCAACTGCATCAGACATCTTTGAAAGCTGTAGCGTGAAATTTTCTCTTCACTCGAACTAGGAGACCCAAACCCTGTTCCAGCATGACAATACCCCTGTGCACAAACCAGCTCCATGAAGATCTGCTTTACATGGGTTGGATTTGGTGGAAATTTCCTGCTGTAGAGCTCCAACCCTATTAAACACCTTTGAGATGAATGTGAATGCTGACTGAACCCCAGGAACCTCCTCATCTTCTCACCTACATCAGTATCTGACTTTACTCACACCCTTGTGGCTGAATGAAGAGTGGAGCTCATAATAACAGTGAATGAAGACTCAATGTTAAATAGGATGTTTAAATAAATCACATATGAATCTTATGTTTACAGATTTTTTTTATGTATTGTAATAATCACTACTTTTACTTTCCATATTTAAGTCAGTTCAGAACTTTTCCTGAATGTAGGTGGGTTTTTATGAATAATAAATGAGGCGATTAGAACTTTTACTGCAGCACAGGAACAGTGAACTGAGTCCATCACAACTCGTTGGTGCTGATGTGGAATTTGATGGTTTTATTTTGCAGGGTTTGAGATTTCAGAGTATCAGAAGCGACAGGCGGCTCTGACCGTGAGGAGAGTAACTAAACAGAAAGGTACTGCAATCTTTCATCATAACTCTCATCTGTGTGTCTTTTATTTTCGGTAGAATAACATTATTGCTCTCTGTTTAATATTTACCTTTTTTTTTCAAATTGGTTTATATTATTATTATTAATAACAATAACAATAATTTTTCTTCTTCTATTAATGCATATTATTTATTATTTATAGTAGTAGTTGTTTTATTTGTATGGTTTCACATATACAATAAAGATTATTCATGCAATATTTATGTAAGTTGTACATATAATACATTGTTGATAGTGACACATAACCTACAGTATAATACATTTTATATAGAACACAAATAGAAAAGTACAATAACTTCAGAACGCTTAATAAACAGCTGAATAGCTTTATTATTATTATTAACAATATTTTAATGTTTAATGTTTATAATTAGATTTATTACTGATCACTTAAGTTTTATTTAAAAAATCTCTGTAGAATGTATACATTTTCAGTTTTTTTGTTTATACACATAATATTTTTTATTGTTTATTATATATAATATAAATATATGATTGTGTATTTTCATGCAATGGAACCCTGTGTTTGTGTGTGTGTTCTCAGGTGTGGGACGGTCGGCCCCGCCCTCCTACCCTCCCCCTCTGGACCCGGTAAACCCGGGGCACTTCCTCCTGCCGGACGGATACGAGTACGAACCCAAACGCAGCACGTCACCTTTCTGGCACAACATAAGCCGCTTAGCGCCCTTTAAGAAATAACCACCGAGCGAAAGCAACCACCACAAACAACAAACAAACAACAAACATACAAACAAACAAACAATTTAACGTAATGAAAAAGAAGCAGCACTACCCTGCGGGAAAAAATCACCACCGAGCGAAAAAAAAAAACACTGACCGCTGCGATTTTCTGCAACAATCAAATGTTAAAAAAATAAGAAGCACTATCCTGAATATGTTTTCTTTTTATATTTATTTAAAGGAGGAGAGACTCAACACACACACACACACACACACACACACACACACACACACACACAGCTGGAGAGAAGAAGCTGTACTGGGTTATGGCGCCCCCTGCTGGACTGGCTGCACTGAACTCTATACACACACACACACACACACACACACACACACACACACACTGTAATGGTTATACACACTTGTGCACCCTTTTGGAAACCCCACCCACAAACCCTATGTTGCCCCCGCCCCTTTTTGGGAATTTTTCGATGTTTTTTTTCCCTTTTTCTTCAAATGAAAGAAGAATCATTTCCACGTTTTGAAGAAAAAAAGAAACACACACACACACACACACACACACCTGAAAAAGCACTAACGACTCTCCGTTCTCTAGCGCCGCCCTGGTGTTCCTCCGTGCACTGTGACTAATCGGGGCATTTCTCTCTCTCTCTCTCTCTCTCTCTCTCTCTCTCTCTCTCTCTTTCTGTTGATGGCTTTTCATTCTGTCTCTCCTGCAGCACTCTTTGGATATGTTTTTCCTCTTTCTGCGGTCGTGTTCGTGTTTCTCCGCGTGTTGCGTTTTTTTTTTTTTTTTTTCATTTCTGCATGAAAACACGCAACGGTCCGATTGCAGGTATTTTATAATCTTACGGGTCAAAAAGTGACTCAAATGAGACGTTTTTGTAATGAACAAAAATAAGAAAACGATATTTTCTCCACGTGAAGTTTTTCCTGAACTAGCAGCAGCGAGTCGAGTCGCTTTTATCCGTTTGGTAGGCCAGGGTTGTCATGGTAATCAAAAGTAAAAGATTACAGCGGAGTATCAGTATTTCAGCTAAAAGTTTAAGCCCCGCCCACTCGTAAAGCTCTGCTCCATCCACTAATCACAAAAACGCCCCAATGAGGTTTTTTTTGACATTTTATATATTTTATGAAAAATTTTATTTAATTATTTACACCTTAATGTCACTTCATTAAGGCTAATGAGCAACCAAAGCGATGCTAACGACGATGCAGCGATTTTTTTGCATTTTGATCATTTATCCTGTCTGAAAACACACATTGCTAAGACGTGTACTAAATACTCTCCATGAACTTAAATAGTATATGTTACAGTTACCATGACAACCCTTTAAGTAACTATAAAAAATTTACTATAGTTTAAAGTAACTATAGTTAAATGTTTAGCGTACATTTATGCTAAGAATTTTCGGTTCGGGTCAGAACTGTTTACGTAAAAAAAAAACCTGGACCGAAAGAGAAAAATACGTATGTTCTATTGTGTACGTACAATTCTGTACAATCATCAACACGTCTTGAGTTTTAATTATACAATTTATTAATCACGGAACATCGATGAGGCCACATGGCGACTCATTGCTGCTAGATGTGTGTGTGTATATACACACATTTTACTTCTAATTGTTGAATACAATCTGGGAATCCCACTGATATTAGCAGGCTAATGTTAAATCTTGACCACAGCTAGCAAGCTAATGCTGAAGCTAAAGTTTAGCCAAAAATTTGGACAATTTTACATCTTGAATAATCTTAAACCTGATCCATCAGCCGGGGCATCTTTGGTCTGAAGTTCGCTCCTTTAGTTGTTTAAGGCTAATGTAGCTAAGAACGCATTGCTTGTAGCTTATAGCTAAAAGTATGTCCTGGCTGAAACTTGTAAAAAATTTTAATTTATTAGCAGGAAAAAAGTAAATATATCCAGATTTTACGAAACTAGCTGCTAGCATTCTGCTAATAAACTAGAAACTGTAATAATCTGATTTGTAATGAAATAAGTCGACCTGCACCCCGGCCTTATTCAACCCTCAATACGATTTGTCTTATGTTTTTTTTATTTGTTTATTTATGAGCTGGTGCTCTCTCTCTCTCTCTCTCTCTCTCTCTCTCTCTCTCTCTCTCTCTCTCTCTCTCTCTCTCTCTCTCTCTCTCTCTCTCTCTCTCTCTCTCTCTCTCTCTCTCTCTCTCTTCTCTCTCTCTCTCTCTCTCTCTCTCTCTCTCTCTCTCTCTCTTTCTCTCTCTCTCTTTCTCTCTCTCTCTCGCTCTCTCTCTCTCTCTCTCTTTCTCTCTCTCTCTCTCTCTCTCTCTCTCTCTCTCTCTCTCTTTCTCTCTCTCTCTCTCTCTCTCTCTCTCTCTCTCTCTCTCTCTCTCTCTCTCGCTATATTTATATATAATTTCTTTTTTTTTTTCTGCTAATCCTTTCTCTCTATGATTATCGTGCCAAAAGATTTTGGTTGCCAGATCTCTCTCCCGAATCAAAGCAGGTGCACTGTTCCGTGTCCAGGTGGAACCCAGGTATGTGTGTCTTCTCAGGCGACGTTTTCAATTCAAGTCAACTTTAACCACGCTAATGCTGCTAGCATTAGCCTTTTAGGATTTCTTCTTGTTTATTTCTCTTCTTCACGACAAGGTTTTCATTTCTGGAATATTCTTTTTTTTTAAGATTGTATTTAGTCCAAATCACGATATTTACAGTATGAATATAAAGCATTATTTATTCTACGATTATAACGTGAGATTTTTTTCCACATCAATGCTCTTTCTGGATTTTTCGAAGTCGTTGAAGGACAGGAAGTGGATTATTATTGATTATGATTATTAATTTTATGAATGATTATTGATTCAAGAGAAAGACTGTGAAGAGGGGAAGAAAATAAACGAGTGGATGGAGTGATGTTGCACCATATGTACTAAGTGCCATATTTAAAATATTAGGTTATGAAAAAAAAAGATCAGTTTAATGTTTTAATTTGGTGACCTGATTGACATGATAATATTTCATAATAAACTTCGATATGAACACCTTCTCACTTTACCTGTTTATTATTTTTCAAACAAGATACACGTCCAAAAATATTAACACACGAGTTTTTCACCCATATGTGGTTCTTCTACAAACTGTAGCCACCAGTTTGGAGACACACAATTGTGCGAGATGTCTTCGATGGTTGTTACTATGGTTACAGGTGTTTATAAGCAGCACATTCATTTAGTTTCAACTGACAAAAAAACAACTGTCATTTATTTACCTGTCGGTTAGACTCTGTTACCTGTTTGTTGATGTTGTTGTTTTTTCTTGGTAATGAAAATAACACGCAAACATTCCAAATGTATTTATTTATTGTGAGGTCGACTTTCTTTTTTTCCAACTTTGAAAAATAATTATTTTTAAAATGTACATGAGTCATTAAACATGCGCAACACACACCCTGATTAAGAAGGCAAGAAACAATTGCTGCTGCTGGTGATGATGAAGAAGAAGATGATGATGATGAAGATGATGATCATGATGATAAAGATGATGATGATAAAGAAGGTGATGATGAAGATGATGATGATGATACAGAAGACGATGATGAAGTCACAGTGAAAAGGAGATATTTGTTTGCTTTTTGTCTAAATCTAGAATTTTGTTTGGGTCACAAAAACTTCACAGTGAAACACGGACAAAACCAACAAGTCCACGATCCAGAAGCATTAAATGAAATCTATTTGAAATGTACTTTAATATAAACTTTCAACATGTGTTTAATCTCCCAATGAATCATTCTGATTTAGTTAATGCACTGAGTGTGTGTGTGTGTGTGTGTGTGTTGTGTGTGTCTGTGTGTATGCATGTGTCTGTGTGTGTATGTGTGTCTGTATGTATATGTCTGTGTGTGTCTGTGTTCAATTTATAAAATTTGAATAAGTCCTAATAGCATGAGGAAAATGTTATTGGACTCTGCAGTTTTTACTCTTTTTGACTTCTTGTTTAAGTGTTTTGTCACTGAGGCTCCACCCACACGAGTCCAGACTTCAAATAAAAATGACATTTTCTCTCAACGTTTCTTTCACTCTGCACTGAGGCAAACAGTCTGTGTTTCTACCTGTCTAGCCATTCATCTGTCTGTCTTTCTGCTTAACCCACTGTCTGTCTGTGTGTCTGTCTGTCCAACCATCTGTCTGTGTCTGTCTGTCTATGATTCGTCTGTTTGATGATCTTCAACAATCTTCTCATACTCTTTGTCCGTACCAAGGTTCAGTAGTATAGTGCACACACACACACACACACACACACACACACACACACACACACACAATATCTAACACAATATTACAGTGAGAGACACTTCAGCAGTGTGTTTTTTTAATTGTATTTCTGTGCTATAGTCTGAGTGAGCTTTGTGTTCGTCCTTTATTTCTCCGCTGGAGAGAAACGTCGTCTCGTGACTCGAGACTTTTCAAGACTGAATTTTGAACCCGTCACAGTGAGACAATTTTGTACCTGAACATGAAAGGTGTGATTATTATTATTATTACTGTATTTATTTATTTTCTATTCAGTGTTTTTTCTCGCAGCGTTGGAGTGAAGTCTATGAGCAGACCGACTGTACGTTTTTTTCTTCACACACTCGTTTTTTCTTTTCTGGCTCACACGCCGATTGTAAAGTTTTTATTGCTCTTTTCCGTCACACTTTGGGCTGCCGGCTGTCCTTCCACTCCGTCCTGGTGTTCTGCAGAGCCTGAGTCTTCTTCTCGTCCACCTGAACATAGTCCACTCGCTGCTCGTCCAGCAGAGGCTTCTGAGAATTAAAAAAAGATCTCACAATCGTGATTTACAAACAACACAGCGTCGTTATGACGTCACAAACTATGAGTCAACAGAGGGATGCAGTTTACTCTTTTTATTATTATTATTATTATTATTATTATTATTATTATTTAAAAGGATTAAACTCAAAATTATATTTTTATATTATATTTTTTATTTCGATTAATCATTTTTTTATTTGTATATTTGTAATTTTATTGTAATTGTTTTCTTTATAATAATGATACAATTTTATGTAATCTTTTCATGTATTTGATTTTATTTGCATGTATGATGATCCTCTTCTTCCTGTCTCATACACACACTTACCTTTTGAACAGGTGAGGGGGAGGCGGAGTTAAAATCCAGCGACAGGTAATCCAGGTAAGAGCTTCGGTACCAGGGGGCGGAGTCACACACAGAAAACAATGACTGTACACAAGTACACATTGTCAGTTTACACCAAAATAATACTACAACAACTACTAATACAACAGATCGTAGACAGTGAAGTGGGAAGTCCTTACAGTAGGCGTGTCATTTCCTTCTTGATCGGTGCAGTTTAAGCCCCGCCCCCTGTCCCATGGAACACAACGAGGTGAGGAACTAGAAAATACAGGAAGACGAGGTACAAACACTGAATAATCTCATTAATCTCATTCTGTATTGATTATGGATCAGAGTGGATTCTCCTTACCCTGGTTCAGTCATGGTGCGAATCAGAGGCAGGTGGGTGGGGCATTCGCTTATGGTGGACAAATCGAGGGGTGGCGGCTTCACTACAGAAACAGACATAAAAAAGAACACGAATAATAAACCGCTGTAAAGAACTGAAAGTAAGAGTGTGAAAACATTACACATGATGTTCTACAGCACCACGTTTATCTTCTGTCCTATAGATTTGGCTTATTCAGGAAAACAAAGACGTTCCTCCACAGTGAGGTGAGTCATGTGACACTCAGCATCTTCACAAACTAAACTCATTTTCTCAACAGAATTTGAGGAAACACATGTAGAGTCATTCAGTTCTCATGAGGACATGTTTAAAGGAAACCAGTAGAACCTGATGTTTATTAGAAACCAATAGATTCTGTGTAGAAACGATTAGATCCTGAGGAAATTTGTTACATTTTATTGGAAACCAGTAAATCCTAATTTGTAACTTAACATGGAAACCAGTAGATCCTGATAGTAGTGTTTAATGGAAACCAGTAGATGCTGATCCGGAGACGATTAATCACAGAATGTAAATTTGAGCTAAGTCTTACTCCGCCTCCTCGGCTTCAGGCTGCGGTTGATTGGCGGAGGCTCCATTTCAGGGGCGGGAAGAAGAGGTGATTCAGGTTTTCCATTGGTTAAGAGTGAAACAGGAAGTGAGGTTGGACTCATGGGTATGTAGCCATCAGCTTCAGTGTCGGAGGAGCTGACTGGTGGAGACACCATGGGCACGTAGGAGAAATCGTCTGATTGGCTCTCAGAGGAAGTGTTAACCCGAAACATTGGCTAAAGTGAGAGAGAGAGAGAGAGAAAGAAAGAGAGGAGACTAAACACTTTTGCTCATCATTTTTCACTTTCTATAAGACAATTAAATTTATCTGGGAAAATCTGCCAAATACGTCAGAATCAACATGAGATATATGTACAGTATATTTAATCATAAAAACAACACAATAATACACAAAGTGTTTAGGTAGTGTGTGTGTGTGTGTGTGTGTGTGTGTGTGTGTGTGTGTGTTAGAGCTTGAGTTAATATAAATAAACGTGTTTACCAGATTCAGACTCAGTCTTTTGTTCCAGTTTCCTCTCGCACTGAACTCGAACTCTCCTGAAGAAAACCCAAAAACACTGAAAATCCTGCAGATGAGCTTCAGTTACTCTTCATACTATATGACACTGTGTTGGAAAGTGTGTATGTGTTTGTGCACATGTGTCTTGTGTGTAGGTGTGTACATATGTTTGCGTATGTGTGTATATGTGTTTGTGCGTGTATGTGTATATACATGTGTATGTTTACATATGTGTGTATATATATATATATGTGCGTGTGTACTGTGTGTGTATTGTTCATGTGTATGTGGGTGTGTACATATGTTTGCGTACATGTGTGATTGTGTGTGTATATGCGTATGAGTGTATTCATGTGTGTGTCTGTGTGTGTGTACAGGTGTATGTGTGTTTGTGTACATGTGTTTGTGTGTGCATATATGTACCTGTGTATACATGTGTACATATGTTTGTGTGTGTTTGTCTACATGTGTGTGTTTGTGTTTCTCTAAATGTGTTTGTGTACGTGTGTGTGTTTGTCTACATGTGCCTGTGTGTTTGTGTATGTGTGTGTTTGTCTACATGTGTGTGTGTGTTTGTCTACATGTGTGTGTTTGTGTACATGTGGTTGTGTGTGTCTGTGTGGTTGTGTACGTGTGGTTGTGTGTGTGTGTGTGTGTGTGTGTGGTTGTCTACATGTGTCTGTGTGTTTGTGTAGATGTTTGTGTATATATGTGTTTGTGTAGATGTGTGTGTATGTGTGTTTGTGTATGTGTGTGTGTTTGTCTGAATGTGTGTATGTGTTTACATACGTGTGTGTTTGTCTATATGTGTCTGTTTGTATGTGTGTTTGTGTATGTGTGTGCATGGGTTTGTCTACATGTGTCTGTGTGTATGTGTGTTTGTGTATATGTGTATATGTGTGTTTGTGTACAAGTGTGTGTGTTTATCTATATGTGTCTGTTTGTATGTGTGTTTGTATATGTGTGTATATGTGTTTGTGTACATGTGTTTGTGTGTATATGTGTTTGTGTATATGTGTATATGTGTGTTTGTGTACAAGTGTGTGTGTTTGTCTACATGTGTCTGTGTATATGTGTGTGTGTTTGTATATGTGTATATGTGTGTTTGTGTACAAGTGTGTGTTTGTCTACATGTGTGTGTTTGTGTATGTTTGTGTGTGTGTTTGTCTACTTGTGTCTCTGTGTGTGTGTGTGTGTGTGTTTGTGTACGTGTGTGCATGCGTTTGTCTACATGTGTGTGTGTATGTATGTGTGTGTGTATGTGTGTTTGTGTACATGTGTCTATATATGTGTGTGTGTGTGTGTGTGTGTGTGTGTGTGTGTGTGTGAGTGTGTTTGTGTACGTGGGTGTATATGTGTGTGGGTGTTCATACCTCTTCTAAAATGCTCCCCACCTGACAGCGACGTCCTGCGTGGGAGGAGCTCTAGTTGCCCCTGGTTACACACAGCATCGTCGTGATGATCGGCCATGTGTGTTGGTTTTGGCGGGAGAGGAGGGGGCGTGGCACAAAAATGGTTGTCGAATCGGAACACGTCACCATGGCCGCGGACGGGGCAAAGCGCTAACGGCCTGAAGGGTGAAGGGGCGGAGTCTAAACACAACATGGGACTGAAGACGTCATCGGGCACGTTCTCAAACGAACTTTGCTCAAACGAACGCTCCGAGTTTGACATGCTGTCACACCTGAAACACAGCGACTGGAGTTTGAGGTGAGGGGGCGGGGCTAAAAAGCATATCTATTCTTCATTCTCGAACGTTGAATATTACGCAAATGCAAATCATTGATGATGAAGTCATAAATATTATGGGCGGGGCTTACCTGCTGATGCTCTTTCTGCCAGTTTCACACTGAGACAGGAAAAGATAATCGAGCGGAATGCTGGCATCTGATTCGCTGGCCTCATCTCTAGCCGCAGAGTCTGTTTCAATAACCGGGGTGTCCTGATTGGCTGAGAAGGGGGCGTGAATCGAGAGCACGGGGGAGGGTTGATGGGATGAAGGAGTGTGTGCGAGACTGTCCATTGATTCTGAAATATCAAAAAAATAAATCAAATTAAAATGAATGCTAACCACATACCATGATATACACCTGATATTGCTAGCATGCTAATAATTAAACTTATTTCTGTCATAATCGCATGCTAAATGAATGCTTTCTAAACTTATTTGCATGCTAATTCTATATTCTGGAAATAAGTACATCTGCAAATAGCATACTAATTAGATATGCTAATTTTCTGTAATGGAATTAGCGAGAATTATTATCATCGCATGGGGAAAAAAACTAACTAAAACTAAAACTGCATCAGATGACTAGAGTACGTTTTATCGACTTTTTTTTTGTTTTTTCAGACATTGTCTGAAGGCGAGCAGAGCATTCTGGGTAAATTTTGCTCTGGTCTGCATTGTCACTACTCGTTGCGTACATGATTTTATTTCCTATATAAAGTATGTTGAAATTTACGGCAGTTTTGGGCTTTTATAATTCTGTTTTCTTGTATGTTTTTTTGTTTATTAAACTTGAAAACATGCAGAAAACGCCAGAGGTTTCGAAAAGAAACTAGTTACATCTTATGAAATTGTGAATATTTTAATTCTAAATATTATATTGACACTGGACCTGTACTGGGAATAGTTCTTTACTGGTGACTCTCTTAATATATAAATACTTTAAAAAAGCATATTAATTAAATTGAGTAATCGATTAGCACATGACTGATAACTGATTAAATAAAATTGTATAGTTTACATTAAATAGTTGTGTATGTTTTTAATATTTAATTTTTTACTTCAATGTTATTTCAAAATACTTAAACAAAAGTCTGCATTTGAGAAACACCCAAGATGTTTATTTGTTTATTCAAAAATAAATTCATTCCTTCCGTCATTCATTTATCAATTCACTCCCTCGATATGTCTGGAAACTTTCAAGAGAATTTCAAGAGATCAAGTAGCGACACACACGCAGGCTGATAAACGAATAGAGCGTCTCTTTCGTTCTAAAACCCAGGGAGGGAAAGTGTGTGTAGGGGAAGTCAGCGAGGGCGTGTTAATGGAAGATGCAGCTGTTTTATCATCACGTGACCAGCAGGAGGCGACCATGAAGCAGATGTCCATCCTTTTCTCTCTCTCTCTTTCTTTCTTTTTTTTTTTTCTCAAGTGAGCAAAAAATGCCCATGAGCATAACGGCTCCCAGTCACGTGCTTTCCACACCGCACAGAACACATGACCATCGCACGCACACACACACACACACACACACACACACACACACACACACACCACAGTTTTCCACAAACACTCCACATCATTTTTTGAGTAATGAAAGTGTGTGTGGGTGTGTGGAAAAAGCGAGTGCGTCATGAGAACGCAGGGAGGCCGTGTCCCCGTCGGTAACGTTGTTCTCTTAACTGTGATATTGTATTTTTTTCCACTCATTTTCTTTTGAGATGTTTAAGGTTTTATTGACCTCTGACCATCACCTTATCATGAATCTCAAAAATCATATAGCAATATGTCGTTTATTTCTATCTCGCTTTTCACAGTGGACACTGTCTCAAAGCTGTAAGCAATATAGTCAGGTGTCCACAAACTTCTGGCCCCACAGTGCACGATATATAC
>NC_060908.1:16827500-16830000 GCF_014805685.1 Silurus meridionalis | reverse complement strand
ACAGGTCAATACTTTTACAATATATGTCTTATGACAGGTGGGGCTTCCTTTCCTCCAAAAAGTGTGTGTGTGTGTGTGTTTAGTGAGTGTTTATTTCCTACAAACACCTGCTGAGCCTCCTGTCTGTCATGTTTTTCTGTCCATGCTCACAGTACAAAAGATGAAAAGAAACCCTGATGTGTAATTGGACCTGCAAGGTGTACTTTCTATTACATTCTATTACAAGGGTGTGTGTGTGTGTGTGTGTGTGTGTGTGTGTGTGTGTGTGTGTGTGTGTGTGTGAGTGAGTGTGTGTGTGTGTGTGTGTGTGTGTGTTTAATGTGCTGCCCCTGTTCAGTCAAAACAATTAATATAGTCTGGCTTGCACAATGTCCTGCACAATACACTAGAATTCTTCAAATGTAACCACACACACACACACACACACACACACACACACATATAGCCAATTGCACAACAAACACCCTGAAGGTCACCTGGAAATGCACAGATGCATGACCCAATACCATGTACACGTGTAAATGTCAAACACACACAAATAGTTTGAAAATAAAGAAACAGTGTGTTTGATCAGTGTTGGTGAGTGTTGCACAGTGATTCTGTAAAAACTCTAAAGGCAGTAAAACAGAAGTAAAAAACAAAAGAAATTCACAGAGAAAAGAGGAAGGGCGATGTTAAACACTCTCTCACACACACACATGCGTGCATGCACACACACAAATTAATAAATCTCAAAATTAAAAATATACAAATGTGTATATACACAAATACACAAGCTGCAAATATAAAAACGCACCTCATAATCATTTTCAGCTCAGTCACTAATCTTTTAGTCTGCAATAATAAACAACAAAAAAATCAACAAACAAAAAGTCTACAGTCACTAAGTAATAATATATATAAAAAATTTAATCGTGATTAATCGAACGATTGTCATGAGGTAACTCGTGATTAATCATAACTTAATCGCACATTTGTATCTGTTCTAAATGTTCCTTAAATACATACTTTACAAGTTTTTAATACTTTAATCAACATGGACAAATATTGCTGCTTTATACAAATGTATGTTTATTATTAGTGAAACCGAACTCAACATAAAGCATGAAGACAAAATATTCTTGTAAATGTTTTAAACTTACGAAATTATCAGGACATCAAACAGAACTTTTGCTTTGTTTCTACACGGACGGTTAATGAGGTGATACCAGAGAAACTGCACCACTTCTAACTTTCATACGAGTCGGAGAATAATTTTTTTATGGTGAATTTGTTTATTTAAAAGTAGAGATTTCAAGCTATTTACATTTCTATTGAGATTCAGGTTGTTTTATTTATGTGTCTGTGAAGAGAGATGATGGAGAAGGCATTGCGTGTTACATGTTCATTCTGACAGCCCTAATATATAAATACATATATAAAAACATACATATATATAGAGTTAAAGGCCAGAACACAAACATGGATATGTGTACAAATAATTCAGTGTATATTACACCCCCCACTCCCAATTAAACAGTGCTGAAATATTTTTATCAATCAATATTTTCCTTTTCTTTGCGCTATGTTTTCCGGGCTGTCAAAATAAACGTGTTAATAACAAGTTAACGCAAATTAATTTTAACGTATATATATATATATATATATATATATATATATATATATATATATATATATATATATATATATATATATAAAAACTCCACCGTAAAATTATTTTAAATCAGTAAACATTTATTTTACTAATGTGCCAAGTCTCAAATCAGCACCAAAATCCGATGCACACAATTAACCCTCTGGGGTCGACAAACTCGTTGGCGTGTTTTGTTGCATTTTTTTCTTTAAGCTAATAAAAATTACTGTCTTTATTGTTTGTACAGATAAGAGCAATACATCATTCGAATTTGTAAAGCATCTACTTTGATTTGTACACACATAATAACATCTCTAGGTTATGACCGTAACCCTAGTTCCCCGAGGGAACGAGATGCTGCGTCGTAACGCTTTGGGAACGTCCCAAACTCGAGTTCCCGAAGGGGAACAACAAAACGCTGTGCTTTTGTAAAATAAAGAAAACAGACAGGGGGCGCTCTCTGCCGTCTGTCATCTTTCTTACACAACCTTAATTAAAACAACCTGAATCTCAGTGAATATTTGCCTCACAGACATATTAAATATATAAATATACAGTTTAAAATGTCTACATTTATATAAACCATTTGAAAACAAATATTCTCTGATTCTGTAATCCGCATGAAAGTTAGAGTTTCTCCAGTATCACCTCATTAACCATCCGTGTGGAAACATAGTAAAGGTTCCGTTTGGTGTCCTTATGATTTATGTAATTTAAAACACTATAATTACTTTAAAGCATTTACAAGAATATTTTGTCTTCATGCTTGATGTTGAATTTGGTTTCACTAATAATAAACATAGATTTGTATAAAGCATCAATATTTGTCCATGCACATGTTGATTAGAGAATTAAAAACCTGAAACA
>NC_060908.1:16812500-16822500 GCF_014805685.1 Silurus meridionalis | reverse complement strand
GCATCGATCACAGCGAGAGAGACAAGCTCGAGTCTCTGTGTGTGTGTGTGTGTGTGTGTGTGTGTGTGTGTGTGTGTGTGTGTGTGTGTGGATAAGTGAGAAAGGGAGTGTGTCAGTGTCCGCATGTGTGTGAATCTGAAGAGAGAGGACGTGTATTTGCATGCAAGCAGTCCGCGTGTGTATGTGTGTGTGTGTATGTGTGTGTGTGTGAGAGAGAGAGAGACGTCCCTCCTTTTGGTGGCTAATGACAAAACAGCACATGACCTTGTGTGTGTGTGTGTGTGTGTGTGTGTGTGTGTGTGTGTGGGGGATTAAAATGCTATAACTGGGCTTTTAATGGTTTACTAAGAGAGAAAAGTACAAAAGAAAGAGAAAGCGAGAGAGAAAATTGAGGAAGAAAAGAGAGAGAGAGAGAGAGAGAGAGAGAGAGAGAGAGAGAGAGAGAGAGAGAGAGAGAGAGAGAGAGAGAGAGAGAGAGAGAGAAAGACGGGGGAAGAAAGAGGGAGGAGGGGGCTGGGGCGAAAGAGAGAGAGGGGATACTCGTTTTGTTAAAGTTGTGTGTGTGTGTGTGTGTGTGTGTGTGTGTGTGTGTGTGTGTGTGTGTGTGTGTGTTGTTTTACATTAAATGTAGTCAAACAGCTCATAATGTAATAGAGATGTTTAATAATGAAAGCTCATCTCCCTGCTGATCTCCTCCAGCTCATCTCATCTGACTTGTCTCTTCCAGCTGATCTCCTCCAGCACATGTATGGATGATCTTAGTAACACTGTGTGTGTAAAACAGACAGCAGCTGCTAACGACTGACCTTTAAATCTTTAAGAATGACATGAAAACATCACCAACAGAAACAATAAATAAGTTCACTGACATGAAGCTAAGACTCCAGTGTACAGTGTAATCTCCGAAATATTGTTCATTATTACAATTCAGTACCATGTAATAACAACAATAATATGTAACAACAACAATACCATGTAACAACAATAATACCATGTAATAACAACAGTATGATGTAATAACAACAACAATAATACCATGTAACAACAATAATACCATGTAATAACAACAGTATGATGTAATAACAACAACAATACCATGTAACAACAATAATAACATGTAACAACAATACCATGTAATAACAACAACAGTAACATGTAATAACAGCAGTATGATGTAATAATAACAGTATGATGTAATAACAGCAGTATGATGTAATAATAACAGTATGATGTAATAATAACAGTATGATGTAATAACAGCAGTATGATGTAATAATAACAGTATGATGTAATAACAGTATGGTGTAATAATAACAGTATGGTGTAATAATAACAGTATGATGTAATAACAGTATGATGTAATAATAACAGTATGGTGTAATAATAACAGTATGATGTAATAACAGCAGTATGATGTAATAATAACAGTATGATGTAATAATAACAGTATGATGTAATAACAGCAGTATGATGTAATAATAACAGTATGATGTAATAATAACAGTATGATGTAATAATAACAGTATGGTGTAATAATAACAGTATGATGTAATAATAACAGTATGATGTAATAACAGCAGTATGATGTAATAATAACAGTATGATGTAATAACAGTATGGTGTAATAATAACAGTATGGTGTAATAATAACAGTATGATGTAATAACAGTATGATGTAATAATAACAGTATGATGTAATAATAACAGTATGATGTAATAATAACAGTATGGTGTAATAACAGTATGGTGTAATAATAACAGTATGATGTAATAACAGCAGTATGATGTAATAATAACAGTATGATGTAATAATAACAGTATGGTGTAATAGAGAAAATTGAGGAAGAAAAGAGAGAGAGAGAGAGAGAGAGAGAGAGAGAGAGAGAGAGAGAGAGAGAGAGAGAGAGAGAGAGAGAGAGAGAGAGAGAGAGAGAGAGAGAGAGAGAGAGAGAGAGAGAGAGAGAGAGAGAGAGAGAGAGAGAGAGAGAGAGAGAGAGAGAGAGAGAGAGAGAGAGAGAGAGAGAGAGAGAGAGAGAGAGAGAGAGAGAGAGAGAGAGAGAGAGAGAGAGAGAGAGAGAGAGAGAGAGAGAGAGAGAGAGAGAGAGAGAGAGAGAGAGAGAGAGAGAGAGAGAGAGAGAGAGAGAGAGAGAGAGAGAGAGAGAGAGAGAGAGAGAGAGAGAGAGAGAGAGAGAGAGAGAGAGAGAGAGAGAGAGAGAGAGAGAGAGAGAGAGAGAGAGAGAGAGAGAGAGAGAGAGAGAGAGAGAGAGAGAGAGAGAGAGAGAGAGAGAGAGAGAGAGAGAGAGAGAGAGAGAGAGAGAGAGAGAGAGAGAGAGAGAGAGAGAGAGAGAGAGAGAGAGAGAGAGAGAGAGAGAGAGAGAGAGAGAGAGAGAGAGAGAGAGAGAGAGAGAGAGAGAGAGAGAGAGAGAGAGAGAGAGAGAGAGAGAGAGAGAGAGAGAGAGAGAGAGAGAGAGAGAGAGAGAGAGAGAGAGAGAGAGAGAGAGAGAGAGAGAGAGAGAGAGAGAGAGAGAGAGAGAGAGAGAGAGAGAGAGAGAGAGAGAGAGAGAGAGAGAGAGAGAGAGAGAGAGAGAGAGAGAGAGAGAGAGAGAGAGAGAGAGAGAGAGAGAGAGAGAGAGAGAGAGAGAGAGAGAGAGAGAGAGAGAGAGAGAGAGAGAGAGAGAGAGAGAGAGAGAGAGAGAGAGAGAGAGAGAGAGAGAGAGAGAGAGAGAGAGAGAGAGAGAGAGAGAGAGAGAGAGAGAGAGAGAGAGAGAGAGAGAGAGAGAGAGAGAGAGAGAGAGAGAGAGAGAGAGAGAGAGAGAGAGAGAGAGAGAGAGAGAGAGAGAGAGAGAGAGAGAGAGAGAGAGAGAGAGAGAGAGAGAGAGAGAGAGAGAGAGAGAGAGAGAGAGAGAGAGAGAGAGAGAGAGAGAGAGAGAGAGAGAGAGAGAGAGAGAGAGAGAGAGAGAGAGAGAGAGAGAGAGAGAGAGAGAGAGAGAGAGAGAGAGAGAGAGAGAGAGAGAGAGAGAGAGAGAGAGAGAGAGAGAGAGAGAGAGAGAGAGAGAGAGAGAGAGAGAGAGAGAGAGAGAGAGAGAGAGAGAGAGAGAGAGAGAGAGAGAGAGAGAGAGAGAGAGAGAGAGAGAGAGAGAGAGAGAGAGAGAGAGAGAGAGAGAGAGAGAGAGAGAGAGAGAGAGAGAGAGAGAGAGAGAGAGAGAGAGAGAGAGAGAGAGAGAGAGAGAGAGAGAGAGAGAGAGAGAGAGAGAGAGAGAGAGAGAGAGAGAGAGAGAGAGAGTGTAATAATAACAGTATGATGTAATAACAGTATGATGTAATAACAGTATGATGTAATAATAACAGTATGGTGTAATAATAACAGTATGATGTAATAACAGCAGTATGATGTAATAATAACAGTATGATGTAATAACAGCAGTATGATGTAATAACAACAGTATGATGTAATAATAACAGTATGATGTAATAACAACAGTATGATGTAATAATAACAGTATGATGTAATAACAGCAGTATGATGTAATAATAACAGTATGATGTAATAACAGCAGTATGATGTAATAATAACAGTATGATGTAATAATAACAGTATGATGTAATAATAACAGTATGATGTAATAATAACAGTATGATGTAATAATAACAGTATGATGTAATAATAACAGTATGATGTAATAATAACAGTATGATGTAATAATAACAGTATGATGTAATAATAACAGTATGGTGTAATAATAACAGTATGATGTAATAATAACAGTATGGTGTAATAATAACAGTATGGTGTAATAATAACAGTATGATGTAATAATAACAGTATGATGTAATAATAACAGTATGATGTAATAATAACAGTATGATGTAATAATAACAGTATGATGTAATAACAGCAGTATGATGTAATAATAACAGTATGATGTAATAACAGTATGGTGTAATAATAACAGTATGATGTAATAATAACAGTATGATGTAATAATAACAGTATGATGTAATAACAGCAGTATGATGTAATAATAACAGTATGGTGTAATAATAATAACAGTATGATGTAATAACAGCAGTATGGTGTAATAATAACAGTATGGTGTAATAATAATAACAGTATGATGTAATAACAGCAGTATGATGTAATAATAACAGTATGATGTAATAACAGCAGTATGATGTAATAATAACAGTATGATGTAATAATAACAGTATGATGTAATAATAACAGTATGATGTAATAACAGCAGTATGATGTAATAATAACAGTATGATGTAATAACAGTATGGTGTAATAATAACAGTATGATGTAATAATAACAGTATGGTGTAATAATAACAGTATGATGTAATAATAACAGTATGGTGTAATAACAGTATGATGTAATAACAGCAGTATGATGTAATAATAACAGTATGATGTAATAACAGTATGGTGTAATAATAACAGTATGATGTAATAATAACAGTATGGTGTAATAATAACAGTATGATGTAATAATAACAGTATGATGTAATAATAACAGTATGGTGTAATAATAACAGTATGATGTAATAATAACAGTATGGTGTAATAATAACAGTATGGTGTAATAATAATAACAGTATGATGTAATAACAGCAGTATGATGTAATAATAACAGTATGATGTAATAACAGCAGTATGATGTAATAATAACAGTATGATGTAATAATAACAGTATGATGTAATAATAACAGTATGGTGTAATAATAACAACAGTATGATGTAATAATAACAGTATGATGTAATAACAGCAGTATGATGTAATAATAACAGTATGATGTAATAATAACAGTATGATGTAATAACAGCAGTATGATGTAATAATAACAGTATGATGTAATAATAACAGTATGGTGTAATAATAACAGTATGATGTAATAATAACAGTATGATGTAATAATAACAGTATGATGTAATAACAGCAGTATGATGTAATAATAACAGTATGATGTAATAATAACAGTATGATGTAATAATAACAGTATGATGTAATAATAACAGTATGGTGTAATAATAACAGTATGATGTAATAATAACAGTATGGTGTAATAATAACAGTATGGTGTAATAATAACAGTATGATGTAATAATAACAGTATGATGTAATAATAACAGTATGATGTAATAACAGCAGTATGATGTAATAATAACAGTATGATGTAATAATAACAGTATGGTGTAATAATAACAGTATGGTGTAATAATAACAGTATGATGTAATAATAACAGTATGATGTAATAATAACAGTATGGTGTAATAATAACAGTATGATGTAATAATAACAGTATGATGTAATAATAACAGTATGATGTAATAACAGCAGTATGATGTAATAATAACAGTATGATGTAATAATAACAGTATGGTGTAATAATAACAGTATGGTGTAATAATAACAGTATGATGTAATAATAACAGTATGATGTAATAATAACAGTATGATGTAATAACAGCAGTATGATGTAATAATAACAGTATGATGTAATAATAACAGTATGGTGTAATAATAACAGTATGATGTAATAATAACAGTATGATGTAATAATAACAGTATGATGTAATAACACTGCACAGGGTCTTTGTCATGCTGGAACAGATTCAGGTCTCAGAGTTTAGATGAAGGGAAAAATGTCTCTGATACAACTGTCGTTGTGAATCACTGAATTAAAGTAAATTGGCTAAACGATCCTGTGTGATAATCATGAGTTGATGATTTTTTTATATTTTGTATCTAATTCTTGTAAAAAAAAAGGAACTTTATTTCATGCTGGTGTCCTTAAGAGTCTTACATAACAGTGTGGGAAAAGTTGTGTTTGTCTCCCTCTAGTGGTTGAAATTAGTAACAGCAGCCACGCTGTTTCCTGTTACAGAAATAAACTACAGCAGGATTTTCATGTCTGCGTAGCTCTAAAACGCAATATTTAATATTTATTAGGATAAATATTAGCTATTATATGATATGTTTAAAAATTACCGCTAAAATAAAAAGCAAAAAGAAGGGTTTGTTTTGGTCGCTGTGAGATATCGCGATATTTATATATATCGCGTTTTATCGCGAGAGTTGAGCTGAAAGGGGGCGTATGCCAGCGCGTGCAGAGTCTCTGATGCTGACGTTTGTTGTTGTTGTTGTTTTATTTTAGTTTCGTTTCGTTTTTGCTTTAAAAAGAAAGAAAATCTGATTTACGTAATCCAGACTCTGATGTAACGCGGCGCGGACTGAACAACATGTCTGACCAGGAGCTGCCGTCCACTTCCGGTGAGCGCGCGGGCGAAAAGGAGCAGGTGAGAGAAAAACAGAGCGCGCGAGCGGCAGTGAGAGTGACAGGGACGCACGCGGGAAGGGGGGTGTAAACAGAGAGGGAGGGAGGAAGTGGGGGGAGGGGGTAAAGCGACGGGCAGGAGTGGAAGAAGAGAGGAGTGGCGGGGGTGTCAGGGGAAGAGTGAAAGTGAAGGTGCAGTGTATCACGTTACATGTGCAGTGTGTCACATGTTACATGTGCAGTGTGTCACATGTTACATGTGCAGTGTCACATGTTACATGTGCAGTGTCACATGTTACATGTGCAGTGTCACATTTTACAGGTGCAGTGTCACATGTTACAGGTGCAGTGTGTCACATTTTACATGTGCAGTGTGTCACATTTTACAGGTGCAGTGTGTCACATTTTACATGTGCAGTGTGTCATATGTTACAGGTGCAGTGTGTCACATGTTACAGGTGCAGTGTCACATGTTAAATGTGCAGTGTGTCATATGTTACAGGTGCAGTGTGTCACATTTTACATGTGCAGTGTGTCACATGTTACATGTGCAGTGTGTCACATGTTACATGTGCAGTGTGTCACATGTTAAATGTGCAGTGTGTCACATGTTACATGTGCAGTGTCACATTTTACAGGTGCAGTGTGTCACATTTTACATGTGCAGTGTGTCACATTTTACAGGTGCAGTGTGTCACATTTTACATGTGCAGTGTGTCACATTTTACATGTGCAGTGTGTCACATTTTACAGGTGCAGTGTGTCACATGTTACATGTGCAGTGTGTCACATGTTACATGTGCAGTGTGTCACATGTTACATGTGCAGTGTGTCACATGTTACAGGTGCAGTGTGTCACATGTTAGATGTGCAGTGTGTCACATGTTACAGGTGCAGTGTGTCACATGTTACAGGTGCAGTGTGTCACATTTTACAGGTGCAGTGTGTCACATTTTACATGTGCAGTGTGTCACATTTTACAGGTGCAGTGTGTCACATGTTACAGGTGCAGTGTGTCACATTTTACAGGTGCAGTGTGTCACATTTTACATGTGCAGTGTGTCACATGTTACATGTGCAGTGTGTCACATGTTACAGGTGCAGTGTGTCACATGTTAGATGTGCAGTGTGTCACATGTTACAGGTGCAGTGTGTCACATTTTACATGTGCAGTGTGTCACATGTTACAGGTGCAGTGTGTCACATGTTACAGGTGCAGTGTGTCACATGTTACAGGTGCAGTGTGTCACATGTTAGATGTGCAGTTTGTCACATGTTACAGGTGCAGTGTGTCACATTTTACATGTGCAGTGTGTCACATGTTACAGGTGCAGTGTGTCACATGTTACAGGTGCAGTGTGTCACATGTTAGATGTGCAGTGTGTCATATGTTACAGGTGCAGTGTGTCACATTTTACATGTGCAGTGTGTCACATGTTACAGGTGCAGTGTGTCACATGTTAGATGTGCAGTGTGTCACATGTTAGATGTGCAGTGTGTCACATGTTACAGGTGCAGTGTGTCACATGTTACAGGTGCAGTGTGTCACATGTTACAGGTGCAGTGTGTCATGGTAAATGTGCAGTGTGTCACATGTTACAGGTGCAGTGTGTCACATGTTAAATGTGCAGTGTGTCACATGTTAAACTCTACTGTAAACTTACTAAACTGTAAGGAATGTTTATATTTGGGATGTGTGTGTGTTTGTGTGTGTAGGATCCTCCGTTCCAGCTGGCTCCGCCTCCAAAACCCGCCAATAAAGAAACAACAGTGGATCCTGAGTATGAAGAAAAAAGAGTGAGTGTGCAGATATATATATACAGGCACTGTGCATTCCTGCATCACACACATCATTTCTACAATCCTGCACACAAAATAGATGAATTAATATCTCTCTCTCTCTCTCTCTCTCTCTCTCTCTCTCTCTCTCTCTCTCTCTGCAGAAAGCCGATCGGGCGAACAGGTTTGAGTTTTTATTAAAACAGACTGAACTCTTCGCTCACTTCGTTCAGCCGGCGAGTGTGAAATCTCCCACATCTCCCCTGAAAGTGCGACTCGGACGACCTCGAGTTAAACCAGATGAAAAACAGAGCCTGCTGTCAGTGGGGGAGTGAGTTTCACAGACACACACACACACACACACACACACAGACACATACACACACACACACACACACACACACACACACACACACACACACACACAGTCAGTTATATGTTATAAGTTGCAAGTGTGTGTGCTTTTGTATACACTAAAGTGTGTGTGTGTGTGTGTGTGTGTGTGTGTGCTGGTCAGTAATCGTCATCGGCGTACAGAGCAGGAGGAAGATGAGGAGCTGCTTTCAGAGAGCAGAAAAGCCACCAACATCCTCGTCCGCTTTGAGGAGTCACCATCCTGTAAAACACACACACACACACACACACACACACACTGTCTGATACACTGCTTACCAACTGAGTAATTTATTAATCAATTGCTTTATTTGTTAATTTAAATTCTTTAGTTATGTAATTGATTAATTGATGTGCAGATGTGAAGAACGGAACTCTGAGAGATTACCAGATCAGAGGACTGAACTGGATGATTTCTCTGTATGAAAATGGCATCAACGGCATTCTTGCTGATGAAATGGTAGCTCACACACACACACACACACACACACACACACACAGAGCAGAATTTACACACTAAACATTTCCACAACTATGTATACATGCAGAACTATGTGTGTGTGTGTGTGTGTGTGTGTGTGTGTGTGTGTGTGTGTGTGTGTGTGTGTGTGTGTGTGTAGGGTCTTGGTAAGACCCTGCAGACGATAGCGTTACTCGGGTATCTGAAGCACTACAGGAACATTCCCGGCCCCCACATGGTCCTAGTGCCCAAGTCCACGCTGCACAACTGGATGAACGAGTTTAAACACTGGGTTCCTTCCCTGAGAGCCGTCTGTCTGATCGGTGACAAAGAACAGCGAGTGAGACACTTACACACCTCTATCACTGTCTCTTTGTCTCTATGTGTCTCTCTGTCCACTCCACTGTGTTTCTTTCCTTTTTTGTCTGTCTCTTTCTTCTTGTCTCTCTCAGAAGTGAGACACATTTCTCTCTGTCCTTTCTCCGATTTCTCCGATGTGTGTGTGTGTGTGTGTGTGTGTGTGTGTGTGTGTGTGTGTGTGTGTGTAGGCAGCATTTATCCGTGATGTGATGATGCCGGGCGAGTGGGACGTGTGTGTGACGTCCTATGAGATGGTGATTCGAGAGAAATCGGTGTTTAAAAGGTTTAACTGGAGATACCTGGTGATCGACGAGGCTCATCGCATAAAAAATGAGAAATCCAAGGTGAGAAGCTCAGAGTCCTGATCTTTTATTCAGCATGAAGAAGAAAATTAATTTCATCCAGAACAGTTCAACAGATTTCACATCTCTGTAAACCTGATCATGTCTTTTATAAACACACTTTAGGATTTATAGAGACACCATCATCAGACTGGGGAGCTGAGACATCAACTCTCTGTCTTATAATCTCTCTCTCTCTCTCTCTCTCTCTCTCTCTCTCTCTCTCTCAGTTATCTGAAATCGTGCGCGAGTTTAAAACAACAAATCGTCTTTTACTGACTGGGACTCCGCTACAGAACAACCTGCATGAGCTCTGGTCTTTACTCAACTTCCTGCTTCCAGACGTCTTTAACTCTGCCTCTGTGAGCATCTCACACACACACACAC
>NC_060908.1:16800000-16807500 GCF_014805685.1 Silurus meridionalis | reverse complement strand
ACACACACACACACACTAAAGGTGTATAAATATAATAAAAATAACATTTGAAAAGGTTTCGTGTGTGTGTGTGTGTGTGTGTGTGTGTGTGTGTGTTCTGGGAGCGCTGTAATGAGCTACAGGACATTGAGAGGATCATGGCTCAGATTGAGAGAGGAGAAGCTCGAATCCAGAGACGCATCAGCATTAAAAAAGCTCTTGATGTGAAGGTCAGGATAAAACATCACTATACTGACATAATCACTCCTACCTCATCATCACTCCTACCTCATCATCACTCCTACTTCATCTTCACTCCTACCTCATCATCACTCCTACTTCATCTTCACTCCTACTTCATCTTCACTCCTACCTCATCATCACTCCTACCTCATCATCACTCCTACTTCATCTTCACTCCTACCTCATCATCACTCCTACTTCATCTTCACTCCTACTTCATCTTCACTACCTCATCATCACTCCTACTTCATCTTCACTCCCACCTCATCATCACTCCTACTTCATCTTCACTCCTACTTCATCTTCACTCCTACCTCATCATCACCCTACTTCATCTTCACCCTACTTCATCTTTACTCCTACTTCATCTTCACTCCTACCTCATTATCACTCCTACTTCATCTTCACTCCTACCTCATCATCACCCTACTTCATCTTCATCCTACTTCATCTTCACTCCCACCTCATCTTCACTCCTACCTTATCATCACTCCTACTTCATCTTCACCCTACTTCATCTTCACTCCTACTTCATCTTCATCTACCTCATCACTCCTACCTAGTCATCACCCTACTTCATCTTCACTTCTACCTAGTCATCACTCCTACTCATCTTCACTCCTACTTCATCTTCACTCCTACCTCATCATCACCCTACTTCATCTTCACCTACTTCATCTTCACTCCTACCTCATCTTCACCCTACCTTATCATCACTCCTACTTCATCATCACTCCTACTTCATCTTCACCTACTTCATCTTCACTCCTACCTAGTCATCACCCTACTTCATCTTCACTTCTACCCAGTCATCACTCCTACTTCATCTTCACTCCTACTTCATCTTCACTCCTACCTCATCATCACCCTACTTCATCTTCACTCTACTTCATCTTCACTACCTCATCATCACCCTACTCATCTTCACCCTACCTCATCATCACCCTACTTCATCTTCACTCCACCTCATCATCACCCTACTCATCTTCACCCTACTCATCTTCACTCCTACCTCATCATCTCCTACTTCATCTTCACTCCTACTTCATCTTCACTTCACCTCATCATCACTCCTACTTCATCTTCACTCCTACCTCATCATCACTCCTACTTCATCTTCACTCCTACCTCATCATCACTCCTACCTCATATTCACCCTACTTCATCTTCACTTCACCTCATCATCACCCTACTCATCTTCACTCCTACCTCATCATCACCCTACTTCATCTTCACTCCCACCTCATCTTCACTCCTACCTCATCATCACTCCTACCTCATCTTCACTTCTACTTCATCTTCACTCCTACCTTATCATCACTCCTACTTCATCTTCACTCCTACTTCATCTTCACTCCACCTCATCACTCCCACCTCATCTTCACTCCTACTTCATCTTCACTCCTACCTCATCATCACCCTACCTTATCATCACTCCTACTTCATCTTTACTCCTACTTCATCTTCACTCCTACTTCATCTTCACTCCTACCTCATCACTCCCACCTCATCTTCACCCTACTCATCTTCACCCCACCTCATCATCACTCCTACCTTATCATCACCCTACTTCATCTTCACTCCTACCTCATCACTCCTACCTCATCAATCCTACCTCATCATCACTCCCACCTCATCATCACCCTACTTCATCTTCACTCTACTTCATCTTCACTCCTACCTCATCATCACTCCTACTTCATCTTCACTTCTTCTTCATCTTCACTCCTACCTTATCATCACTCCTACCTTATCATCACCCTACTTCATCTTCACTCCTACTTCATCTTCACTCCTACCTCATCACTCCTACCTCATCTTCACTCCTACTTCATCTTCACTCCTACTTCATCATCACTCCACCTTATCATCACCCTACTTCATCTTTACTCCTACTTCATCTTCACTCCTACTTCATCTTCACTCCTACCTCATCACTCCTACCTCATCTTCACTCCTACTTCATCTTCACTCCTACCTCATCATCACCCTACTCATCTTCACCCTACTCATCTTCACTTCTACTTCATCTTCATCCTACCTCATCACTCCTACTTCATCTTCACCCTACCTCATCTTCACTCCTCATCATCACTCCTACTTCATCTTCACTCCTACTCATCATCACTCCTACCTCATCATCACTCCTGCCTCATCATCACTCTACCTCATCACTCCTACCTCATCATCACTCCTACCTCATCACTCCTGCCTTATCATCACTCCTACCTTATCATCACTCCTACCTCATCACTCCTACCTCATCATCACTCCTACCTCATCATCACTCCTGCCTTATCATCACTCCTACCTCATCTTCACTCCTACCTCATCTTCACTCCTACCTCATCATCTACCTCATCACTCCTGCCTGACTCAGTGTGTGTGTGTGTGTGTGTGTGTGTGTGTGTGTGTGTGTGTGTGTGTGTGTGTGTAGATAGCACGGTATAAAGCTCCATTCCACCAGTTGCGTATTCAGTACGGCACTAATAAAGGGAAGAACTATACGGAGGAGGAGGATCGCTTCCTGATCTGCATGCTGCACAAGATGGGCTTCGATAAGGAGAACGTGTATGAGGAGCTGCGGCAGTGTGTGAGGAACACACCTCAGTTCCGCTTCGACTGGTTCATCAAGTCCAGGACGGCCATGGTTAGTGTGTGTGTGTGTGTGTGTGTGTGTGTGTGTGTGTGTGTGAGAGAGAGAATTTGTGTGTCTACCTCTGAATTCAGTTTAACAAAATGTGTTCTATTATGATTGATTTGTTTAGTAGTTTATTGTGTGTGTGTGTGTGTGTGTGTGTGTGTGTTCTCAGGAGCTTCAAAGACGCTGTAACACACTCATCTCACTGATTGAGAAAGAAAACACAGAGATCGAGGAGAAAGAAAAAGCGGAGAAAAAGAAAAGAGCTCCCAAAGGACAATCAGTAACGTCTTCTCTTCTCCTCTCTTCTCTTCTCTTCTCTTCTCTTCTCTTCTCTTCTCTTCTCTTCTCTTCTCTTCTCTTCTCTCTTCTCTTCTCTTCTCTTCTCTTCTCTTCTCTTCTCTTTATTTTCTCTTTATTAATTATATACATATTGTGTAGATATGGTATTAATTTCCTCGTTCTTTCTCTCCCTCTCTCTCCCTTTTTTCTTTTTTCAGGCGCACAAGCGTAAAGCTGAAACGTCCTCTGACAGGAAGGAGAAAAAGTCAAAGCCCTGATTTGAGGATATTTTTCTTTTCTTGATGTTTGTTTCAGTAACGAGTACGAAGCAGCAGCACCACACAAAACTGTCATGTTCTATTCAGTGAAGTTCTGCTTTATCTCCAGAGCACAGGAGAAAATTATACCAAAAACCCTGATTTATTTCTTTGAGTTCCTGTTTCTCAACTGTTTCTCACCTGTTTCTCACCTGTTTCTCACTTTTTTTTTCTCTGTAAGAAAAGTTTAGTGCACTTTTTTTTTATCATTTCTTATCAAATACATTGATGTATTTATCACATGCTGACATGCAATTCCAGGGTTTTATCATATCCTTTTTATCTGTTTTTATACGATACAGTATTTTTCTCACGTTCTCTGTGTTGGCTTTATAAGTCTGCAGCGTTTGGGTACAAGTTTTTGCTAATGGCCCAGTTATTTCTGATAGAACTTTAAAATGATGAGTTTAATGCAAACTCCGGTGTTTTATAATAAATTTACACCATTTGGCCTTATCCAAAGCGACTTACAATCATCTCACTTATACACCTGAGCAGGTGAGGGTCGAGGGCCTTGCTCAGGGGCCCAGCAGTGGCAGCCTGGTGTTACTGGGATTTGAATTAATGACCTTCCTATCAGAAGTCCATCATCTTAAACTTTCAGCTAATCAAGTTTCAACAACCTGAGCATCATTTGTTCTGTGATTTGGAGTGCGTATACATATATTTTTTATAATCATTTTTAAGTTGTCTTGTTACTGTACATAAACCTGATGAATCATTCATACTTTTAAAATTAATAATCAATGAAAAAAAAAAAAAGTGTCCAAATTAAAAAAGCGACTTGCACTAGCCTTATATTAAGTTGCTACCACTACTAGCTACTGAATATCTTTTATATTATGGATTAAGTCTAAATATTTCTCCAGACGTCAATATTGAGATTTTATTTCAACTTCTGGAGAAAAATTGTAACTACACTATAGTAACTTACTATTGTAAAAACAAAACCAGCCACAAAAACAAATCTATAATCCGATTTCGATCCTGTGAAGAGTTCTGACTAAAACACCAACAAAACTCTTAAAAGATTATTCACACTTTACATCTAACATGAATCCAGACTCTGTACATCTTTATATTCATCTGAATTCAGTGTTATTAAAACAAGAATCATAAATGATAATTTTACGTGTTTTCTTTCTTGTGTTTGTGTTTGCTGATCATTTTTAATAACACTAGCATCAACTTTACTGCAGTTTTTTTTTATTAACTTTGGGATTTTTACATAAAAAATTGGTTTGTGCATAAATACAGTAATTATAAAAACAAAAAAAGACAAATTTGATGTGGAATAAAAGAAAAAAAACATTTGGTTTAGCTGTTGTGGAACACTAGCTAACACAAGCTAACACAAGCTATCATTTGTAATAAAATTTTGGAAAAAAGTTGTTGTGTGTAAGATTGAAACTTGTGTTTTTCCACATCGCAATAAAAAAGTTTTATAGGAAAAGGTTTTATAGTATTTGAACTAATAGGGTGGTAGCTTTAAGCTAACAAAGTGTTTGCTACTTGTGGTTAAAATCTGTCTTTGAGAGCAGGAAACTTGTGTTTTTTGTGTAAAATTAGTTATTTTGTGTGTGAAACCAGGCCATAAAAACAGAGTATAAACCCATTGTAAATGTTTATTCCCCCCTCAGCACTGTTACTGTGTGCTTGTGGTTTTGTGTTTTCTCAGGACGCCATTTTGGACCTGGACAGAACCCACTGCTGACGCTGTACTGAGGTAAAGCGGCGCTGTAATACCGCCATTTGGACACATGGGGTCGCTGTGGTTCCGTTTCTGTTCCTTTTCACTTTTTCACTGTTCTTTCTTTTTTCCTTTCGTTTCATTTCTTCTCTCAATACACCGGTGTTGACCTTCATCAGTGCGCTTACAGCTGCGTTCACAAACAACATCCACTCAAATAACATCTCATTAAAGCTTCTGAGATCTGAGCTACTCATTATCATCATCATCTTCATCCTAATCATCATCCTCATGTTCATCATCGTCATTATCATTTCCGTCTGTAACGGTCAAGAGTTCAGATATGAATATGCAAATCACAAGCCCATATATGGAAATGAGAGGAAGTGGGTGTGGCTTTGAGGCTATTGACAAAAAATGTGGGCGTTTCCCAGTAAAAAAAAAAAACCCCGTGAAATTGATTATTGCTTATTTAAAGTTATCTAAAGACTTGACTGTAGATGATCTGAAGTGAAGGAGTGTTTATTGATGATCTAAAGTGATTATAGATTATCTGAAGGGAGAGACTGATTACTGATAGGAAGTGTGAGGGATTATTATTGTAATTTTTCATTATTGATTATTTGAGGTGAGAAACTGATTATATATATCATCATTATATTGAGTGGTTATTAATTATCCGATGTGATTATTGATTATCTGATCGGAGGGATTGGTTATTGATTATCTGATCGGAGGGATTGGTTATTGATTATCTGATGTGAGTGTCTGGTTATGGATTGCATGTAAAACCAAGAGCAACAATGAAAGTGAAATGATCATGATGATCAGCGATTCTAGACAGCGGTGTGTGTTTTAGAGGAAACGGAACAGAAAGACTCTCTGAGGGAATCTGTTCAGCCTCATTGTTCTTGTTGCTGAGGTTAAGCTCATACCTGCTGAACAATCCACTCCTCCACACACTCCTCATCCTCTTCAGCCTTCTCTTCCTCCTCTTCCTGTGCTGCGAGTGCAGAGGAACGTGAGGAAGGCAGTGAGGCTGCTTTACTGACTAAAAAACAGCATTAAAACTTTCTCTCGTTTTTTCCCCTTCTGAACCACAGCATTTTATCCTTGTCGAACCAAGGTCCACTTTCTTTTTCATTACCCTCCACGGCTGGACAAAAAGAGCGGCGAATCATCGCAAGGACGTCTACCTTCTTTCTTTCATTTCCACCCATTATGCGAGAGGTCGAGTCCTGCGTGTCCAGACGTTTTAAAGACAGTCTGGATTCTCACAATTAACCTTACACTGATACCTCAGTATGAATGTTGGGGGTATTTTAAGGTTTATCAGAAATGAGAATAAAATAGAAATGTCCTGAATGGGGAAAGGGAGCAGAGGGGAACAGGAAATGCTCTTGTCCTTTCTTTCTATTGTCATTAAAAGATGGGTTTAAAAAAGTACATTATTGTAATGAAGGAGAAATAAAAGGTACATAATGTTCCCGTTTTTCTACTCGACATGTCCACCAGACCACTAGGGGGCTTTCAGAAAGCACAGATAGGAAATAAATTCAACCTGAATGCTTTCACATACACAACACCATACACCCAGAACATAAATATATCAATAAATGAAAAATCACAGTAACAAGAAGAAGCTGGACTCTGAAGGTCTATGTGGGGCAGGATGGAGTGGGGCAGGGCTGAGTGGGGCAGGATGGATTGTAGCAGGGATGAGTGGGGCAGGATGGAGTGACAGGGATGAGTGGGGCAGGATGGAGTGACAGGGATGAGTGGGGCAGGATGGAGTGGGGCAGGATGGAGTGACAGGGATGAGTGGGGCAGGATGGAGTGGGGCAGGATGGAGTGGGGCAGGATGGAGTGACAGGGATGAGTGGGGCAGGATGGAGTGGGGCAGGGATGAGTGGGCCGGATGGAGTGGGGCAGGATGGAGTGGAGCAGGGATGAGTGGAGCAGGATGGAGTGGGGCAGGGATGAGTGGAGCAGGGATGAGTGGAGCAGGATGGAGTGGGGCAGGGATGAGTGGGGCAGGATGGAGTGGGGCAGGATGGGTGGAGCAGGGATGAGTGGGGCAGGATGGAGTGGGGTAGGATGGAGTGGAGCAGGGATGAGTGGGGAAGGATGGAGTGGGGCAGGATGGAGTGGAGCAGGGATGAGTGGGGCAGGATGGAGTGGAGCAGGGATGAGTGGGGCAGGATGGAGTGGGGTGGGATGGAGTGGAGCAGGGATGAGTGGGGCAGGATGGAGGGGCAGGATGGAGTGGAGCAGGGATGAGTGGGGCAGGATGGAGTGGGGCAGGGATGAGTGGGGAAGGATGGAGTGGGGCAGGATGGAGTGGAGCA
>NC_060908.1:16755000-16772500 GCF_014805685.1 Silurus meridionalis | reverse complement strand
AATAAAAACACTCACCTGTAGGAAGATCTTTTAAGGTTCCTCTAGTGTGTGTGTGTGTGTGTGTTGTGTGTGTGAGTGTGTGTGTGTGTGTGTGTGTGTGTGTGCACGCACAAACATGAATTAATTAAGCTTTGTGAACATGATTCAACATAATTTCAGGCAACTCATTAAAAAAGGTGTGTACAATCAAAAACAATTAGCAGGAGTGGAGTAGGTGAGGTCAGAACTTTCTCTCTCTCTCACACACACACACACACACACACACACACACACACACACACACACACACACAAAGGAGTGTTTTTAAAAAACTGGGAAAAGAGATAGAGAGAGAGAAATGATGGAATGATGAAACAAAGTGTGGAGATGAAAGCGTTTCATAACTGTTTGTGTGTGTGTGTGTGTGTGTGTGTGTGTGTGTGTGTGTGTGTGTGTGTGTGATCTCTAAAAGTGTAATAACATTAAGTGCCCTTGAGATCAGAGATCAGAGTCACTCAACCTCTCTCTGTGTCTATCGCTTGTCCCTGAGTTCAGAACAACACTTTGATTTTTATTTGATTTATTTTTACAGAAAGAAAGAAAGAAAAGCAAGAGAGAAAAAAATTACAGCTCTTAAGAGAGATGTCGACTAAGACATAATGAGAGAGAGACATAAAGTGCAAGAGCAAGACAGACACGATAGAGTGACAGCAAGAGAGCCAGTAAGAGAGACAGACAAAGAGACAGAAAGCATGTCTCTCGACCATAAAAGAGACAAACAGACAGGCAGTGAGTGCAAGAGACAGACAGTGAAATAGACAGAGAGAGAGAGAAAAGAGAGAGAGAGAGAGAGAGAGAGAGAGAGAGAGAGAGAGAGAGAGAGACAGCAAGTTTGAGACAGACAACAAGATAGACTGACAGAGAGCTGATAGACTGATAGAGAGATAGACAGATAGTGATAGATACAGAGTTAGAGAGAGTATGGGAGAGATAGAGAAAGACAGATAGACAGAACAAAAGAGAAAGACAGAAAACAAAAGACAAATAGTGAGAGAGACAGACAGACACAGAGAGACAGTGAAAGAAAGAGATTGAGATAGACAGAGAGAGAGAGAAAAGAGAGAGAGAGAGACAGACGGATAGGGAGAGTCATATAGCCAGTAAGAGAGGCAGACAGACAGAGAGAGAGAGAGAGAGAGGCAGTGAGAGAGGCAGACAGAGAGAGAAAGAGACAGACTGTGAAAGAGAGAGCCAGTGAGAGAGGCAGACAGACAGAAAAAGAGACAGACAGTAAGAGAGGCAGACTGACAGAGAGAGAAAGAGACAGACTGTGAAAGAGAGAGCCAGTGAGAGAGGCAGACAGACAGACAGACAGAGAGAAAGACAGACAGTCAGTGAGAAAGGCAGACAGACAGACAGACAGACAGACAGAGAGAAAGACAGACAGTCAGTGAGAGAGGCAGACAGACAGAGAGACAGACAGATAGAAAGAGAGAAAAACTCTAAAGCCAAATTGTCAGAAAAGCAGCTGAGGCTCTTTATAGAGGGCGTCTGAAAAAACATTAAAGCCTGTGTGTGTGTGTGTGTGTGTGTGTGTGTGTGTGTGTGTGTGTGTGTGTGTGTGTGTGTGTGTGTGTGCATTTTACACATACAGACAGCAGATGTAGCCGTCTCTCTGCTTGTCAGGAGACATTAACTCAGTGGCTGTACTCAGGTGCAGAGAGAGATCTGAGATCTTAGATGTGTGTGTGTGTGTGTGTGTGTGTGTGTGTGTGTGTGTGTGTGTGTGTGTGTGTTAGTGTGTGTTTGTGTGTGTACATAAATTCTATCCTGCTTATAATTTCCTTGCTCTAAACTGGTTATTTAATTTATTTAAGATTAAATTTTGTCCATTTTGTTTAGTCAGTGTTTGTGATATGAGTTTTCTCTGGTATGTTACAGACGGTGATGTCTAGACGTCTGTGGTGTGTGTGTGGTGTGATTCCAGTAGGTAGTGATTAGTAGTAGATCAGTCAGAGAGCCCACACTCACCATCACCCAAAGCATTATAAAGATCAGAGTGTGTGGGGGTCTGCTGAACACACTGTAAAAAAAAGTGTGTGTTGACCATTAATGTGTTTATATAACAGAACTGAGATTTCATCAATACTGTTGTAACTTTTCTGTTTTGAAGAAGAAAAAAAAACTTGATTAGGGGAAATGGAGAGCCTTTACATGATCTCCAACATTAACATTATCAATAACTTCATGAACACCAACACCATTCAGCATAAGAACCTACAGATCATCACAGCTTCCTGGGTGTGAAGCTTTGTAGCTCCAGAGAGACCATGTGGAACTCTGTCCTTCACCCAAAGGACCCACGGGCATCAGAACTGGAGCATAGACCAATAAAAGAATGTGGTCTGAGGAGAACGGTTTTCCTTCTCCTCATAGTTCATCCTGGACCCATCTCTCTACAACCACAATTATATGAGCTTTAGGTGGTGCACATGTTCAGCAGTCAAAAATAGGGAATTATAGACCAATAACACAGTCCAGCTCCACTCCAACAATTTCTTCAGAAGATCTCAGTGGAGATGAAGGACAGTGAGTAAAGCATCACAGCAGAAAGAAGAGCTAGCAGAGCTCTGGAACAACCTTTAAACATTGGAGAACCATGACTGAGGTATGCAGATATATAACATTTTCTCACTACAGATCTCACAATTACAAAGTGTTTTTCTGGAAATCAGTGCACAATGTTTGCTAGCTTTTTATTTTGTGACGAGTGATAAACTACAGATACACACACACACACACACACACACACACACACACACACACACACACACACACACACTGAACATTCAGAACAGTATCAGTAGAAATGAGGGTTAAATCAGTTCATCTGTGCTTTTGGTTGGTTTGGTTTGCTGTTCACCTGCTGCTTAATGAATCCCACCTCTTCACAGGTGTCACACTAACAACCAGTCTGCTGTAGAGCTCAGCTACCACCTCACGTCCAAGGGTGAGAGTGTGTGAAAGTGTGTGTGGGACGTGGTAGCTCAGTGTTGAACTTGTGATCGGAAGGTTGTGAGTTCGAGTCTCAGCCCCGCCGGTGTATAAATGTTGTGGTTGTCAGTCGCTCTGAATGAGGGTAAAAAAGTGTGTTAGCATTTGTGTTTATATTTTATATTAGAAATGAGATTCATCAGTGCTTTTGTAACTTTGTCTTTCTGTGTTTTGAAGAAGAAACCATCTTCTTATCTCAGAGACCCGGATCACAGCGTTCAGGACAGATGATGTCACCACCTTTGGGATTGGATGACACCAACACCAACATGATTCAACACTGAAGTCAGATAAGGATTATCATTTTTCATACATAGTTTTGTCTGGTTCTCTTTAAAGTTCTCAGTTCCCCCTTCAGGTCACGTACTCTGGCCTTCATGTACCGCACCTTCTATTATTTCCAGAACCTTTCATACTCAAATTCTGGAGGCCTTGCCGGGGTTTTAGCCAGTGACCTCACACCAGACGCTAAGCTCATCCAGATGAACCCTAACCCTGTTTCATAGATCTTTTAACCTCGTTCCTACACAACCTGCAAGTCAAAACAAACATCAAGAAGCACAAGTAGGATTTAAACTAGAAACCTCTAAATCCAGTGGTAAAGATTTTACCACTGAGCCACCAAGTGCCACTCAGAGTCAAAACTCCTGCTGATTTTATCTTTTACAATCGTTTCTGATTCTTAGAGAGGAACATGACAGAGAACTTCTCCTGGCCATCACACACCTCCACACACCTCCACACACCTCAACACACATACACCTCCACTGTCAGTTCAAAGAACTTCATTCTTCATTCATTCAGTTCATTCTTGAGAAGACTGAGGAACCCCAGCAACTTTTCATGAACTTGATTGGAGGAACAGAGAGGAGCATACGAACATTCTGCATTACAGCATTGATCACCAGGTGCACCACAGAAGATCAGAAGGTTCTGCAGTCGTTTATCAAGATTGCTCAGAGCTGAACACCTGCCTGACTCCGCCCACAGCAGAACATAGTGAGAGCATTAATCCAAACAGAATCCAGAATTCAAGAGCTGTGTGTGTGTGTGTGTGTGTGTGTGTGTGTGTGTGTGTGTGTGTGTGTGTGTGTGTGTGTGTGTGTGTGTGTGTGTGTGTGTGTGTGTGGTTTGTGTGTGTGTGTGTGTGTGTAATAAATTGTGACATTTTCGATGAATCAAAGTTTATTGGTAAAATAATTTGTTATAAAATTTCACACAGGTTTTTAAGCTGTTCATCTGCTGCTCTATTGTGAGAAAAAAAAATTGTTTTCATTCAGGGTTGTTCCGTGTGTGTGTGTGTGTGTGTGTGTGTGTGTGTGTGTGTGTGTGTGTGTGTGAACTCATGAATGAAGGCCTGATGTTGTATAGATGGTGTAATCCATATTTGATGTGGCCCTATAAATATTGCAGACTCCAGCGAGGCCAGATCACGATAACACGTTTAGTGTGAGTGTGTGTGTGTGTGTGTGTGTGTGTGTGTGTGTGTGTGTGAGAGAGAGAGAAATAGAAAATGAGGCCTATAAAGGATCCAAAGCACCAAAGCAGCTTTACACCAGAGGGTTTTTTTTTCTCAACACGTTAACACTCAGAGTCTCTTTCTCTCCCTTTTCTTCTCTCGCACACACACACACACACACACACACACACACACACACACACACACACACACACACACACACACTCTGGAAGTGCTACTCGTGGCTGAGGAAGACCCTGTTTAATGAAGGTCTCTCTACTTCTCTGGACTTTAGAATGATAAAGATACACGTCTGTATTCAGATCAGAATGAAAGAGAGAGAGAGAGAGAGAGAGAGAGAGAGAGAGAGAGAGAGAGAGAGAGAGAGAGAGAGGATGGACAGAGAGTAAGACAGACAGATAGACAAAGAGACAAATGGGAAGACAAAGTGGGCGAGATAGGGTACAGACAGACAGACAGAGACAGGGAGACAGAGAGGAGGCATACAGATCAAGGGAAACAGAGGGCGATAGCGAGAGAGAGAGGGGTAGACAAGAGATAAAGAAAGATGGATAGATAGATGTCGAAAGAGAGATAGTTCTGAGTAAGGATTCCAAAACTCTCGACCAATCAGGTCACGGAAGAGAAGATGAGATGAGATGATGAGAAATAGATTTTTGCGTATTTTTTCCTGCGTCTGTTCGGTTGACGATCGTGTGATTGTACTGAAATCTGAAAACGCTGAATCTGAGAAAAAACATCGGAACGCAAGTTGGTTGTTTCCGTGACTCCAATTCTATAGTAACAGCTTATACACTGGGACTGTAATGTGGACGGAATGAGATGTTTATGGAAGGAGTCTCCAGTGTTCAAGGTACCTGTGTAATGAGAGAGAACGTGCTGAATGATTGTTAAATTCACAACAGTTCAATTTCAACACATTAAAAGTATGAAGGTTTGATGTGTGATAGTGATGAGGAAACGTGTGTGTGTGTGTGTGTGTGTGTGTGTACTCGAGCGTAATTGGAATATAAAGTACAGTTCTGATTGTAATGATGAAGGTTCCCTCGGCTGTGGAACATCTCCCAGAACGTCTCTTCTCCTTTTTTATGAAAAACATCACAGCTCTGTAACACTTCTGTTCCCTCGGCTCTTTAACGCACACTGACTTAGTGAACAGAGACGGAGCTCGTCTGTCGCATGTCTGCTGCTTGTCTGCTGCACTTCAGAAGCTCCTCTGCCATTCATCTGTCGTCCGTCTGCTGCAATACTGACACATGTCTCACTCTTCTGCTGCTCGTCTGCTGCTCGTCTGCTGCACTTCTGCAGCTCGTCTGCAACTCATCTGTCACTCGTCTGTTGGTTGTCAGACAACCATCAGACGAGTGACAGACAACCATCAGACGAGGGACAGTCACTCGTCTGTTGGTTGTCTGTCACTCCTTTGTTGGTCGTCTGCTGCTTGTCTGTCACATGTCTGCTGCACTTCTGCAGCTCCTCAACCACTCATCTGTTGGTCATCTGCTGTTCATTTTTTGCTCATCTGCTGCACTTTTGCAGCTCATCTGTCGCTTGTATCTGACTCTTCTGCAGCTTGTCTGTCCAAGAGCAGCACATGAGCGACAGACGAGAGCCAGACAAGTGAGAGCATCTGTCTGTCGCTCGTGTGCTGCTCTCGGCCATGCACTGAATTTTTACGCCTGTGTTCTGAATACCATATGTTCTACATTTAGAAGCTTTTTTTCACAAACTAATTGCAGCCTGTAGCATTTCAGGTCTAGTGTGTGTGTGTGTGTGTGTGTGTGTGTGTGTGTGTGTGTGTCTGTGTCTGTGTCTGTGTGTGTGTGTGGGAAACAGGGAGGGAGGTTCAGTAATAAAATACAATTTAATTCAATGTGCTTCAAATGTTTTACAGATTTGAAACATAAATGGAGGACTCAATGGATACACTCCAACACACACACACACACACACACACACACACACACACACACACACACACAGCTTCCTTCCAGTAAATGTATATTTGATCAGAGCTAATGCATTTCCACTACATGTCTGCAGTTCTGTGTGTGTGTGTGTGTGTGTGTGTGTGTGTGTGTGTGTGTGTGTGTGTGTGTGTGTGTGGGTTTCTGGCATCATGCCAAATTAATGTGGCCCCAACGTCGATGTCGCAGCTGTAACTGTAAACGTTACTGCCTCTAAAGCATTGGCAAATGGAATGTCTGCATTCTAGAACCACAGACGAAATTCCAGAATTCTCCACTTTATAAATATAGTACATAACTTTCACAACTGCTCAATACATTCTAGAACATTATGCACACATAACAAGCATTCTAGTACCAGAACAACAATACTGGAACCACATTACATTTCTACAACAATATACATTCGAGAACTGCATGGACGCTAGAACCACAAAACCAATGCTAGAAGTGCAACACATTTCTCCAGTATTAATAATACAATTCTATATCTGTATTCTAGAACTTAAAAAATTTCATTAACAATAAATATTCTAAATCATTGTGGATTCTGAAACCATGGCACCGATATTTGGATCACAACAAAATTCTTCAGCAATATTAATTTTAGAACTCAGTGGATTCTACAACCACAGAAACTGGTACTGGAACTGCTAGAACAATGTTAATACACCTGCACTATGGATTCTAGAACTGCAGGACAAATACTGGGATGGCAACACATTCTTCAACAATATTTATTCTAGAGCTGATTCTAGAGCTGATTCTACAACCACAGCACCACAATTGGAAGTGCAAAACATTTACCCAACAACTAATTATTTGAGAAAACAAGTGTTCTCCAGAACCACACCACCAGTAATGCAATGCAACAAGTTCTTTCTACAATAAAATTCTAAAGCTCCATGTATTCTAGAGCTGCATCATATTTGAACAGCAATATTTCATTAATTTAGAGCATTGTGGAGTCTAGAACCACAGAAAAGTTTCCCAACAATTTGGATTTGACATCTCTATGGATTCTAAAAGCACAGCACCAACACTGGAACTGAAATACATTTCTCCAACCATGTTAATTCTAGAGTCCCATAGATTCCACAACCGTAGCACATCTCCACAGATTTTCACTGAAATGCTAGATATGTTCTAGAGTCGTTCTAGTACAAATGCTGAATGTTGCACAATCCAATAACACAGAGCCTCATGTCTTCTAGAACTAGAGAATGTGTTTGGAAATATTGTAAGATTCTTGAACCAGGCTTTAAACAAGTGTGTGTGTGTGTGTGTGTGTGTGTGTGTGTGTGTGTGTGTGTGTGTGTGTGTGTGTGTGTGTGTACTCAATTAGTGTGAATCAATGACCATAAACCCTAAAGTAAGGATCATATACATTTAGCAAAGAAGAGAAAGAGGTAGAGACAAATAGACAAAGAAATACAAAGAGGGAGGGAGAGAGAGAGAGAGAGAGAGAGAGAGAGAGAGAGAGAGAGGCAGAAGATGTAAAAGTGATGAGAAATTGCTTTTCTCTGAAGCTCTTTCTTTGGTGTGTGTCCACCCGAGGGATTTCTAATGGGGGAGTAAAAGAGAGAGAGAGACAGACAGATGGAGGGACAGAGAGAAAGAGAGAGAGAGAGAGAGAAGGAGAGAGAGAGAGAGAGAGAGAGAGAGAGAGAGAGAATTTACTGTGAGTCATCATGAAAATGTAAATGCAAATCACAGCAGGGAGCCACAAACCACCAAGCACACACACACACACACACACACACACACACACACACACACACATTATATTTTATATTCCATAAACAATAATAATAAAATCGAGTGATTTGTGGATCTACATGAAGGAATCATTTCCTGTTTCAGTGTTTATGTTTGGCATCATTACACCATCGCCGTACCGTCACCTAACAACCTACAGAACATCCATCTGCTCTTCTGCACAAAGTATTGGCACCCTGCACTCAGCAGCGGAAGCAGAGCTCACAGCTCAGACTGTGGACAACCAGGAGAAAAAGTTCACACCTGCATCACACCTTCATTTGAGAGTTTCTGCAAACACCTGTAATGACGGACTTCATCTCCATCCCATCAAACTCACCTTCTGAAATACACACTCCAGGGCCAAAAGTTTGCAGACAACCTGATCATAGATTCCATAGATTCCAACGAGTCCATTCTACAATTCATCCTAAAGGAATTTGATAAGGTCTGTAGCAGGAGATCTTCCACTCCAACCCATGGAAAGCAGATTCATGTCTTCATCTTCATTGTTATGCGGGAACAGGTTTCTAGTTCAAGTTAAGTGAAGGATGATCTGAGAGGAAGCATCTAGAGACGTCCTGTACAAGTGTGTGCCTCCAGCTTTGAGGGAACAGTTTGAGGGAGAACCACAGTATGGCGTGGGAAAGCCGAATACTTTTGGTCATAATTATATAAGGAAAGAAAGTAGCGATCGGAGATCACCGGAGCTCCTGCTGAGTGTTTCCTTGCTTTGCTAACCCGTGCTACATCTTCAGCTCAATCTAGAAATAAATTAATAAATGAACCTGGAATATAACCTGGAATAATCAGTTTATTTATTAATGGACACTTTTCTGTATTTCTCAGATTCGTAGTTGTGGTTTTTCAGCTCTTCCTTCCTGCATCACGTCTCACTTCTCCAGTCTCTGGACGTCAGTCATGGATTTCCTTTACTCACTTTCTCCTGCCTGCCTGGTGTACCTACTTCAATTAGTCCTGATAATTACACACACACACACACACACACACACACACACACACACACACACACACACACACACACAGCGCTCAGGCTCTGCTACAGTGTCAGAATAATAGTGTGGATTCTGTAGATCTGGAATTAAATCCAGAATAAAGAGAATTAATGCCTATGTACATCATCTCCTCTCCTCAGTCTCTCTCTCTCTGTCCATCCCTCTATCCCTCTCTCTCATTCTCTCTCTCTAACTACCATTATCTCCCTATCCCTCTCTCACTCCCTCTCTCCCTATCCTTTCTTTCTTTCTTTCTTTCTTTCTTTCTTTCTTTCTTTCTTTCTTTCTTTCTTTCTTTCTTTCTTTCTTTCTTTCTTTCATCTCCTCCTTCTCTCTCACTCCACTACTCTTTTCTCCCCTGTCCCTCTTTGTCTCACTCCATCTTTGTCTCCTTACCTATTCCCTCTTTACTCACTTCCTCCATCTACAACTCTCTCTCTCTCTCTCTCTCTCTCTCTCTCTCTCTCTCTCTCTCTCTCTCTCTCTCTCTCTCTCTCAGTCTCCCATTTCTCTCAGATTTTATATGTTGTATTGGTCTGAGAAATGTATACATTTGTATAACCATAGCAAGAGCAAAAGGAAGAAAAGGAAAAGAGAAAGAAGCAGAAAAATACATTTTAAATACTCCTTTCTCTCTCTCTCTCTCTCTCTCTCTCTCTCTCTCTCTCTCTCTCTCTCTCTCTCTTTCTTTCTTTCTCTCTCTCCCCCTTTCCCATTCTGGGACATTAAGAGTGATGAATATCACACGTCTTTATCTGTATCAGAATTAGGCCACATGTAAATTACCTCTCGCAGGGAGAGAAAGAGAGAGGGAGAGAGAGAGAAAGAGAGGGAGGATATTCATGTATGCTAATATGCAAAGGAGATGCAAACGATCCTCCATATCGAAATAAAACTCAGCATCGTGGCACAACAGTAAGCAGGAGAGCAATTACTCACCTCCTCCCTCGCTCCTGCTCTCCCTTGCTCCCTCGTTCCCTCATTCCCGCGTTCCTCACGCTCCACATCGGAATACTTCGGTTCTCTCTGTTTATTTCTCAGCACTGCTGGTGATGTTTCTCCCATGTGGAGCTCTCATGTGGAGGATGGAGATCTCAGCTACGCTGGGCTGCTTTATAACCAGGTGATCATCATCATCATCATCCTCATCCTCACTATCATCATCACCACCATCATGCTAATCATCAAAATGATCTTCATCATCATCATCATCCTCATCACCATTTATAATAATAATAATAATAATAATAATAATAATAATAATAATAATAATAAACTACACCTTAACAAACATGTCTGTTGATCTGAACTCTGCTGTGACTGCACTCTCAGTATCTGGATCCTGATTGGTCTGGAGGCATCAAGTCATTTCCTATAAAACTGCAGGAATATTTGTTGAAGGAGTCTCCAGTGTCAACACTTTATTACAGTCTATCTACATTATTTAGCAGCTGAAAAGAAGTTGGAAAATGATAAAGTCTGCTCTCGTTAGGCGTCTCCACAACAGATCATCCGTCTCCATCCTCAGCATTCTTCTGCCCCAAATACCCCATGTCTCTCCTCTGCACATGAACAAACTATCTCAATTACACATCTCTCACCTTGTCTCCAAAACGTCCTACATGCACACATCCCTCTAATAAACTCCTTTCTAATCCTATCCATCCTCATCACTCCTGATGAACCTCTCAACATCAACTCTGAACCTTCAGCTTCGTCTCCTGTCTTCCTGTCAACGTCCTGAGCAGAAGAACATTTCACACACAAGAACATTTCAGCAAATCACACTAGGATGAAATCAAGCTGAAGCCTGATTTGTGACATCACAACCCGAGCTCACACATAGCCCCGCCCCCTTCATTCAGTCCCAATCCACAAATATTAATGAACTCCGAGTGCAGACTGTAAAAGTGTTTTATCTGCGTGAGTCCCAGAGGAAAGGCGGAACATAATCTGACACCACGGAGACAGAAAATAAAAGATCAAACAAAAAAATGTGAAAAAGCATCTTTTGTTCTCTTTCTTTGTGAAGGTCACTTATGAGAGCAGAGTGGAAGTGTGTGAGGAGAAAAGAAAGAGCAGTGTGAAGGTTAAGATATTCACTGTGTAGAGAGAAAGAGAGAGAGAGAGAAAGAGAGTGAGAGGGAGAGAGAGAGAGAAAACGAGTGAAACATGAGAGAAGATAAACTGATAAAAGTAAAAAAAACAGTCACGATTAAAGGAAGTTGACATTAGAGCTCATGTCCTGATGTTCAGAAACAGACACACACACACACACACACACACACACACACACACACACACACACAGAGCAACACTTATTCACAGACACGGAGGAATTTTATGGAAGGAGTCTCCAGTTTTAGAGTGATGCACTTATTCACCATCTTCCAGCAGCACAACTCCTCGTGAACATCTAAATCACCTCGTGAGTTTTTATCTGTTTATTTCTACATGAAACGATGTGGAACCTCCATAACACAAGTTCTCACTATCATCCTATCAAGTGTGAGACACAACAACAGTGAAGAAGTGGAAGCTCTGCTTTTCTGGAAAATGTACCAAAAAGGTCTCAAAGATGTCTGACATTTTCCATAAGTTCTCCCAGAAGGTTACTAGAAGGTGTCTCAAATACGTCCATAAGAATTCTGAAGATATTCTAAAGGTGTCAGAATTTTTTCTGAAGGTGTTAGAAGGTGACCTGAAGGTGACCCTAGGTTTACCCAGTGATGTCTCAAAGGTGTCTCACTGGTGTCTGGAATTGGCCTGAAGGTGTGGTAGATCTTCCAGCTACAGCTTCATCTGTGACTGTAACAAAGCGCTCACACTGAAGTCTCCTTCCCTGTGAATGAGCTGGTATGGAGAAAGAGTCAGTGCTTTAGATGCATGTGTGTGAGAGAGATGAGTGTGTGTGTGTGTGTGTGTGTGTGTGTGTGTGTGTGTGTGTGTGTGTGTGTATGTATGTGTGTGTGCATTTGTAAGAGACAAGTGTGTGTTAAAGATGCATGTGTGTAAAAGTGATGAATGACTGTGTGAGAGAGAAGTGTGTGTGTGTGTGTGTGTGTGTGTGTGTGTGTGTGTGTGTGTGTGTGAGAGAAGTTCATACCTAATGATTCAGATGAAAGCTACTTTCTTCTTTTATCATCGTTTAAAAATGAAGTGAAGATCAAAGGAACTGCAGGAGTGAAGTGAAGAGGAAAAGTTTAATGGGATACTACACCTCTCTCTCTCTCTCTCTCTCTCTCTCTCTATCTATCTATCTATCTATCTATCTATCTATCTATCTATCTATCTATCTATCTATCTATCTATCTATCTATCAATCTACAAATTATTATAATGGTTTTATGATTTATTAAATAATGATATATATATATATATATATATATATATATATATTTAATAGTAGAATAAAACAAAATAAACAAAAGAATTAAATAGAAATAAAATAAATAGAAATAAAACACTGTAGTGTTTAAAGTTTCACTCATCAGTTTGAAGTGCAGCTGAATGACACTATATTTACTTCAATATGCTACCTGCCATATCTCCGCTGTGTGTGTGTGTGTGTGTGTGTGTGTGTGTGTGTGCATGTGTGTGTTTGTGTGTGTGTGTGTGTGAGAGAAAGAGAGAGAGAGACGTTTTCTTTTCAGAGGAACGTTTCACAAACACACACTAATGTGACAGAAACGTCAAACTGCATGAGGCTTTGGAGCTTAAAGCCTAGCGGAGACGTCAAAATCCCTCATCCCATATTTCTGATTAGCCTGAAATGGAAATTAGCAGGCACACACACACACACACACACACACACACACACACACACACACACACACACACAGTGAAGGTCAAAGATTCCAGTGTCTTTGACCTCATGTGGACCACACAGGAAAAATCAATCTCAGAGACAATGAGCATGAAAAATGGATTCCAGGTGTGACAGTGTGTGTGTGTGTGTGTGTGTGTGTGTGTGTGTGTGTGTGTGTGTGTGTGTGTGTGTGTGTGTGCGTGTGTGTGTGCACGCCCCGAGCAAACGAAACCTATTCATTTTGTTCACACTTTGACTGTAGAGCTTCTGTTTTAAAGCTTGAATTTGTTCACTCTTGCAAGAATGTGAATATTAATAAGCTTGGTCATGAATATTCATCAGCTCATTTACATAAAGGTCTATTTCTTTTTCCTAAACAGAACACAATCGACCAAAACCAGGAAGTGACATCAGCAGGAGGTGGGGTTCAAGACATGTTCAGGTATGCTTGGAAGAAGTCATACATGTACACACACACACACATACACATACACACACACACACAGAACTATAGACATTCACACAAATATTGACACACACAAAGGCACAGAAACACACGGACACACATACAGACACACACATGAACATATGCACTGATACACACACACACACACACACACACACACACACACACACACACACACACACACACACACAGTCTGGCAGATGAGATGTAATTAGTATCATTATGATCATCAGCTATTTTCATTATCCATTAGTCAGTCACACAGGAGAGAGAGAGAGAGAGAGAAAGAGAGAGAGAGAGAGAGAGAGAGAGAGAGAGAGAGAGAGAGAGAGAGAGAGAGAGAGAGTCAGTCAGAAGGAGGAAAGATAAAAGAGGTAGTCTACTGACAGGTAGAAAGAGAGAGAGAGAGAGAGAGAGAGAGAGAGATGGAGAAAAATGGAAAGATTTATATATAGAAAGAGATAAATCTATAGAGCCATATACAAAAAGAAAGACAGAATAACAGATAGAGAAAGAGAGAGAGACAAAAAAAAGACAAAGAGAGAAAGAGAGTTAGTCTACAGTAATGATGCATAAAAGCAAAGTTAAATCCCACTGAGAAAAAAATGATGATGTGGAAAATTGCGAGCTCGCGGCTATTAACACGTCCTCAGAACAGCGGAGACACGACGTTGAGGACGGACATCATCGCCTGGTGCAAAAAAAATCTAACGCACTGCATCAGACTCCAGACGTCCAGTCAGATGTCTGCTTTTTTTTTTTTTAGATCCGTTCTGGTTTTATTTAATGCACAGCAGTGCAGCAGAAAATCACAGGGTTATATTGATGCTCAAGTTTTAATACAGGATCGTTTCCATGGCAACATCTCATTCACAGCTACATCACTGAAGAGCAGAACAGGGTTTCAAAAACATGGCGCTTATGTAACACGTGTGGAAGGAGTCTCCAGTGTCAGAGCCCAGTAAGAGTGTAACAGACCAGTGTTTCTGGTCTTACAGACAAGAAGAGATAAAAACCACAATGGCAAAATTATTAGGACACCTGATTTTTTTCAACCTGATGTGGTTCTTCCCCAAAATGTTCCCACAATCTTAGAGGCACATTATTGTGTAGGACGTCTTTAGATGCGGTAGCAAGAAATTTTTCTTCACTTTACCAACTAGGAGACCCGAACCTGTTCCAGCATGACAATGCTCCTGTGCACAAAGCCAGTTCCATGAAGATCTGCTTTCCATGGTTTGAAAGATCTCCTGCTATAAAGATCCAAATCTATTAAGATGAATGTGAAAGCTGACTGCACCCCAGGCTTCCTCACCTCACCTACATCAGTACCTGACTTTACTAACACACTTGTGTTCTTCTCCACAAATCTCCACAACATCCATATAAATTGTAAAACAAAAATATAAAATCTTTGTACAATTTATAAAATGTTTTTTCTTATAATGGAAAACAACCACATCACATTAAACCACCCGTGGTTCCTGTTTGTTGGTTTCTGGACAGGTTCCTCAGTTTCACCAGTGAAATCTCAATCAGAACTGATAAAGGTCATGATTTACCACTTTCGGTTCCTGTAGAACGTGTGATCCAACAGTACCTGCGCCCGAGGCAGGAAATACACTGATTGAAGTGAGAACCAGGAGAAGAGACATTATCCAGTAGTTCTTTAAGCAGAGCTGTGAGGCAGGATCAAGCTGGCGTGATGTTGAGTTGCATTTGGTAATTAACTCGGTGATGAGAGACGAAGGGATGTGAAGGGAAAATTAATGAGAGGCAGATCAGGGAATTCAGGAGGAAAATCCTGGTGAGAAGTCAGAGGTTTAGTGTCAGGGGAAATGTTTGTTAAAAAAATGACGAAGAGAGAGAGAGAGAGAGAGAGAGAGAGAGAGAGAGAGAGAGAGCGAGAAAGAGAGAGAGAGAGAGAGAGAGAGAGAGAGCGAGAGAGATAGAGAGAGAGAGAGAAAGAGAGAGGGTTTTATTCAGTAAGAAGTGAAGGAGTGATTCAGAGAGTTAAACCGAGTCTGAAGCAGGTTTGGTGTTTTACAGGACAAGGTGGGGGGTGGGGGGGGTGACCCTATTGTCATTTTCATCAGTGTAAAACACCATCTTCTACATCTTATAATGAACAAAGCAGTCAAACATGAACGTAATATAATTAATTGAATAACAGAGAACAAAACCAAGTGGAACATAATTTAGTGCAGTGTAGTGGAGAGGAACATAAAGGAGTGGATCATGAAGGAGTGGAACGTGAGGGAGTGGAACATGTCATGGAGAAACATGGCAGAGTGGAACACAAAAGATTAACATGACAGAAATGTACATGACAAGGTGGAACATGACAAGAGCATGTTGTGAGGAACCTAACAGTGTAGAACCTGATGGAGTGGAACATGTCAGAGTGAAACAGGACACAGTTGCAATATAGCAGGGAGCATGGGCCCTTAGATCTGTCCATGGTTCTGAAATCAGAATCCTCCTTTATTATCTTCACTAGTGGAACATGGTGTGGAATCTGAGGGTTTGGAACAACATGGCAAAGTAGAACATAGCAGAGTAGAATGCAAAAAAAAGGAACATGATGAAGAGGAACATGACAGGAACATATCAGGGTGGAACTAGACATAGTACAATATAACATGGATGAAAATAACAGGGAGAAACATGACCAGGTGAGAACATGGTGCAACAAAAACTAGGTTTGTGATTGGTCTCTCTGCAAATTCATTAAAATTTATCTCACTGACATAATTATTGAAATCTGCTGCTATGGCACTTGAACTGTAGCTCAGGCATATCCCATTTGATTGAACGGCTCCTGTGGCACATTCAGCTGAAGGACACACACCTATCCATATACAATCTGACATCTGAAAATGCAGTTTAGGGCAACAAACAAAATGTCATGAAGAAGTAAGAGGAACTGGCTGAGCTCAGGGACACAATGGTGTTTCTGGGCAAGGCTACAAAACTATTTTTTGCTGTAATGATGGTTTGCAAGAGCACATTGGCCTCCAGAACTCTGAATCAAAAGATTGGAAAGACAGGAATATTCTAGAGTAAATCTGCACAAACTGAACAACCTGTGGAGAAGAGCCTTGGTGAGGAGTTAAGTGACCAAGAACTTGTTCACTTTGCAAAAGAACTTTCATGTGTCTAGCATGATCAGTCAACTAAAAACCCAGATCAGTGGAGTGTAACAGTGATTGTGGGTCTTCTGAAACTTTTCCCCTTCTGAGCACATGATCCCTGGAGCTCCACCAGGATTCTTTCTGAAAGCACTGCAATTGGTTTTTACTGTATATTAAAGCCAAGCGTGGAGCTGTCCGTGGTTCTGAAACCAGAATGCTCATTCATTTCTATCAGTTTAAAAATAAAAATACTTCTCTCATGCTGAAGGTCTGAGCACCTCATTTAAATGCTTTTATTACATCGCTCAAATTCAGAAACTAATAAACGAGTAAACTGTAAATAATCTGATTATCCGTTTCCCCAGTCTCTCGCATTCACTGCCATGTGGCATCTTTCATCCTTTTATTCGTCTTTTATCTCGAAAAGCGAAGAGAAATGTCTCTCCCTCCGTCTCATTCTTTCACTTTACAGCATGACATCATCACTCAAGAGGAAATAAGCAATGATAAAGAGAAAAAGAGTGAGAGAAAAATCTTTTGGTGATGACTACACACACACACACACACACACACACCATATATATATATATATATATATATATATATATATATATATATATATATATATATATATATATATATATATATAAAATGTGTCTATATATACTTACAGCACTGTGCACAAGTTTTGGGCAGGTGTAAAGAAACGCTGTTAAAGAAGGTATGCTTTCAAAATATATTGTTTATTTATCTGTTTACAAAATGCAAAGTAAATAAACAGAACAAAAATCTAAATCAAATCAGTATCTACTGCAACCTCCATTTGGCTTTTCATTCT
>NC_060908.1:16740000-16745000 GCF_014805685.1 Silurus meridionalis | reverse complement strand
TGTGTGTTCGAGAATCTACTCTCTGTCTCGTGTGTGTGTGTGTGTGTGTGTGTGTGTGTGTGTGTGTGTGTGTGTGTGTGTGTCTGAGAGCAAGAACGGCCTGTTGTGTGATTGGCGTGGCATGTCATAGTCAGTAATGGAATGTTTAGAACACACACACACACACACACACACACACACACACACACACACACACACACACACACACACACACACTCAGAAAAGACTTTTTTTTTTTTTTATTTTGCACATGAAGGCTTTAAGACTTCTTGTCTTCAGGCTTTGAGATGCTAATGCTAACTCGGTCCCACAGGAACGTTTAGCCTTGCTAGCAACGCAAACACACACACAAACACACACAAACACACGATTTATCTGATAAGCGTGCACATGCACTCATTTATGTGATCTTGTCTGAAAAGCTTGAACGCACGCACACACGCACACACGCACACAGAAATCAGGGAAGTAGCTGCTGGTGCATATTCATCTGCTAATTACGCATATTCATCAGATTACTCTCGCATATTAATCAGATTTATTTCCCATATTCATCAACGCTACAGCTATTACTGTAGACACTTCTGCGTACTTTACATCTCTCTGTGTGTGTGTGTGTGTGTGTGTGTGTGTGTGTGTTGCCATACTCAATAATAAGTACACTACATCCAAGGTTAAGATTTTAACCTTATTTAATAAAAGCTTGCTGCTGCTGCTGCTGCTGATGTTGGTGAGGAAGATGATGATGATAGTGAGGAAGATGAAGAAGAGCAGGAGGAGGATGAAGGTCTTTGGGTCTTTAGTGGTCTATGTCTTGTACATGTGGTCAGTGTCTAATATAATTGACATGTAGTCACCACACACCTTTCGCTCCCTACAGCCCTCTTGAGCTTTAAGGGTTTCATTCAACACCATGCAACACCAACCTACAAACTACAAACTACTGTTTTTAATTATTATTTTAATATATTTGTATTAAACTAATTCGAGAGAAAAGCAGAACCATGACAATCAATCAATCAATCAATCAATCAATCAATCAATCAATCAATCAATCAATTAATTATCCTAGGAACGCGCTGAAATTTAAACCGGGTAAAACGCTAGAGGTCTGCGCATGCGCTGTGACTTCTGCAGCATCCTTTGGGTTGCCAGGTTGTCTGTGTTGAATCTTTATTTGAAATATATGTGTGTGGTGGGAAATTATGAATGGAGCTGAGGCCCTGAACAAAATGCAATCAATTAATTAATCCATCAACTAATAAATCAACCAATCAACCAATCACAAAACAAATTAATCACTTAATCAATCTTTATAAGTATGTTCAGTGAGGGATTAATCAAATAATAGTTAATTAATAGATTTGTATATAATTACACTTTTTAACATTTCTACACATTCTGTTTCATCTTTGATGATTTGTTTCATTTTGAAGCTGCTTGTAAATCAGGCGTGTCGAAATCAGTGCGCGTGAATGTCAATCAGAATAAAAGTGGGCGTGGTCACCGCTCAGATTGGCGATCTGTCCGTAGAGCAGATATACGGGTTGCCATATACGTGCATTTCAATAAATTAAGCGCTATAATCACGGTATACTTTTTTCTCATGTGATTGTATTGTGGTGTGGAATAAGGGTGTGATGTTCACGAGACCAGGATTAAAACAATATCTCTCATTATCCGGTGTGAACGGATTCCACGGAGTTTATGCCTGGATTTTATTCCGTGACTACAGGATTTAAAGGAGCTAAAGAACACGTTCTGGCAACCCAGGGCACACGCATCTACATACACACACACACACACACACACACACACACTGTCACCACGCACACACATCAGCTCTCGCGCGCTGGTGGTGAGTGCGTTTTTTTTCTCCCTCTCCCGGTAACCGGAGCGCCGCCGCCACTGCTGCTGCTGCTGCCGGACTGGAGCGCGGACTGGAGCGCGGACTCTCCTCCAAGCCCGTGACGGATAAAAAAATATATCATACAGGCTCGAGCTTGCTTGACAATACCGACAAAAACACACGCATTAAACACACGCGTGTATATATATTTATATATACACACACATACACGCACACACACCACCGGGCGCGCGCGCGCTTGCGATGAGAGCCGACTGTTCTTCATTGACGCTGCGCGCGACGCCGTGGGACGCCGCTGACGGTTTTGCCGAGACTCTGCGTTGCGCGTGTGCATACGAGAAGGTAAGAAGAAAACGCACACACGCGCGCACGTGCCCGTGTTATTTTTAAGACGATGACTGCGCGGTGCGTGTTCGTGCAACTGTGTGTGTGTGTGTGTGTGTGTGTGTGTGTGTGCGCTCGCGCGCGAACGAGCGAGCTTTGTGCCCAGCATCAGTAAGAAGCGCGTGAGCGGGACACGCCGAGAGTCCGAGCTGGTGGGGACTGGAGAAAAGGGGAACGGCTCCCTAGCGCGCGACGCGCGTCCGTTGATTAATCGGTAATGACGGTTGTGACTAATCGCGCGCTGGCGGGGGTGCGCGGCGCGTGAAATCCTGCAAATCCGCGTTAATTCTAACCATGTAAAAAAAAAAGATAGAGTCACCTGCGATACTATGATGCGGATACGTCGATACGATACAAGACGATCTACAGTAGTGCCGATAATAATTATCATCATCCTCATCATCATCATCATCATCATCGCATGAAAAGAAGGACGATGCAGTGTGTGATGAAATAAAAACCGACACGCTGCTACAGTACACGCGCCCACACACCTCCAGCTCCACATCACAATCTTCTCCTCCTATAATAAACACTTTTCATAAAAACAGCATTCTTAAAGAAGAAGTAATTCATCAGATAAAATAAACCCAGCAAACAAATCTGGATGAATCCGAGCTGTGAGTCGTGTTGTGTCAATCCGATACCCTGCGATACGCGAAAACAATGATCCGATATTACAGTATCATTTACAATATGATCAAAAGGTTCCTGAAGCTGATTCTTCTCTACAACACACTTCATTACGCCCTGTTAGTCACGAGCGACAATATTGTACAGGATCATAACGATATAATAAAATCACACGATACGATAGTGTTCGATATTCCACCATGAGGATATAATACAATATAAAAATATCTAATGATGTGGTACCATATGACAGCGTTTAGAGATTTACAATTCTAACATTATACCATGTGACCTTTTATAAATGAATATTTGATATGATGTACAGTAGCACTGGATTCCATATTCCCCAGTATGATATACGATAGAATACGATATGTGCCAGGAGACGTTTACATGTTATATAACACAGTATGGTATAATATGATATGATACGATATATATATGATACGATATATGATGTGATACGATATGATATGATACGATATATATATGATATGATACAATACGATATGATATGATACGATGTGATATGATATGATATTTATATATGATATGATATATGATATGATGATATGATACGATATCATCTGGCATTGGATGATACGATACGATATGATATATGATACGATATGATACGATATGTGATATGATACGATATATATATGATATGATACGACACGATATGATATGATATGATATGATACGATATCATCTGGCATTGGATGATACGATACGATACGATACGATATGATATGAAAATACATTGTGATACTATTTGAAAGACAGTATGAAAAATAGGATAAAACAGGATGCAGGACGATCTGATATACAATATTATGAAATATTTTATTATATGAATTATACAAATATTTACTTAAAATAAATTGACTAAAATGAACAATTGAAAACGTTTTATACGAAAAAATATTATATATAATCTATACATAACAGCTTCATGTCTCCTGATAAGAATCGTAAGAAAGACAGATACGATATGATACGATATATGATATGATACGATATGATATGATACGATACGATACGATATGATACGATATATGATATGATACGATACGATATATGATATGATACGATATGATATGATACGATACGATACGATATGATACGATATATATGATACGATACGTTATGATATGATACGATATATGATATGATACGATACGATATGATATGATACGATACATGATATGATACGATACGATATGATACGATATATGATATGATACGATACGATATGATACGATATATGATATGATACGATATATGATATGATACGATATGATACGATATATGATATTATACGATACGATATGATACGATATATGATATGATACGATACGATATGATACGATATATGATATGATACGATACGATATATGATATGATATATGATATGATATGATACGATATGATATGATACGATATATGATATGATACGATACGATATGATATGATACGATATATGATATGATATGATATGATATGATATTTATATATGATATGATACGATATATGATATGATACGATATATGATATGATACGATACGATATGATATGATACGATATATGATATGATACGATATGATATGATACGATATATGATATGATACGATACGATATATGATATGATACGATATATGATATGATACGATACGATATGATACGATACGATACGATATATGATATGATATGATATTATATATGATATGATATGATATGATACGATTATATGATATGATACGATACGATATGATACGATACGATACGATATGATACGATATGATATGATACGATATATGATATGATACGATATGATACGATACGATATGATATGATACGATACGATATTCTTATGATGGTAGTTGAAATGTGATACGCACCAATATGATATACAACATACAACAGGGTATAATAATAAAATAATAAAGTAAATAAAATGATGTGATATGCTCTGAGGTACGATATTATACAGTATAAATTATACAAAAATTTACTTATATGAACTTCTTACGGAAATATGAACAGTTATATAAAAACTATACACAACACACATCAGCTTCATGTCTATTTGTGAGAATCTGACAAGACTGTT
>NC_060908.1:16732500-16735000 GCF_014805685.1 Silurus meridionalis | reverse complement strand
TGTGGATCATGAAGAACGTGTAACCATTATTTTTTTTCAATGCTAGTATTTGTTAAAAATTTTTTTGCATGCTTTTTGTTAATTTGGATTAGCGATCTACCTGGACCAGTTTTGCTTTGAGTGTACAATGAACTGGTGATGATCCTCCATCAACCGGACAGACACCAGACGATCATTATCATCATAAACCTTTTCTGATGTTGTTCACATAGTGAGGCGAAGCTAGAAGGATAAAAATGCTAACTTTATTTGCTAAGTCAAGATTAGCCGTTAGTTTAGCTGTTGTTGTTTTTGTTTTACAGCTAATCCCTGAGTTCGCTAGTTGTTCTGTTTGCTATCTGAGCTTTTGACTGGTTTCAAGGAAGTGTTTCACTTGTGATACAGTTATTAATGATGCTAAGCTGTGAGACTTCTATCTGAATTAGAACCCAAACATGTCATTTATCATGGAGATTTATCTCCGTGTCCTAAGATTAGCCACAATAAATCTATGTGACTAGCCGCTAAAGCCTCTGACAGACCATGCTAATGTATTAGCATGTTGATTAAATTCATGAAAACAATTGCTTTTTGTTTTTCCTCTCCAGCTCTCAGTTTTATCTTTGTCTCTCCATCTTTACTCTTATCTCGTTCCCTTTCGCTAGCTCTCCGTCTTTCTGCAGATAGCGACACTCGCCGGGTAATTAATAGCGTGATGTGCTTCTTCCTGAAGCTGATTAGCGTCGGCAGGAAGAGAAACCCCATCAAGTCGCGACTTCCTCCTCTTATTTATACACACTGCAAAGTGAGATGGAGGAAAATAGAGTGCTAGTGCATACTGAAAACACGCTGTCTTTTCACTGTCCTCAGCACGTCCTCACAATGTCCTCACCAGGTTCTCACACTACTGTGCTCATGCTGCTGTCCCCACCACGTCCTCCTTATGCCCTTACCACATCCTCACAATGTCCTCACCAGGTTCTCACACTACTGTGCTCACGCTGCTGTCCCCACCACGTCCTCCTCACGCCCTTACCACGTCCTCATAATGTCCTCACCAGGTTCTCACAATACTGTGCTCACGCTGCTGTCCCCACCATGCCCTTACCACGTCCTCACAATGTCCTCACACTGGTGTCCTCACAATGTCCTCATGTTGCAGTCGACATGTGTATGTAACTGGTGTGTATGTGAAGTGTGTAATGAGTGTGTGTAACCTGTGTGTGTGTGTGTGTGTGTGTGTGTGTGTGTGTGTGTGTGTGTGTGTGTGTAATGGTAGGTGGTGTGAGTTAACGTGTCTCAGGTCAGAGTTTGGTCTCACGCTGGGATGAAGACGTGTCTTATTAATGATCTTCTCAACTTCCTCTCCACCTCTGTCCTCATCCATGCTCTCTCTCTCTCTCTCTCTCTCTCTCTCTCCTCTCTCTCCCTCACATGACGTTCCCATAACTCTCTCGACCTTTTACGGATGAATTATGGTCCTTACGGTGGAAGACTGTAATTTTCAGGCTGTGTTAAAGTCACACACCTCGTCCCTCCTGCTGTCCACACCAATTTCCCCATGATGAGCTATTACTCTCACTTTCCCTCACTACCTCCTGTGAGGGAACTACTACTACAACTTTAAGCTCCACCTCCACACTACACCTCCACACTGAACCTCCACACTACACCTCCACACTATACCTCCCACTGAACCTCCACACTACACCTCCACACTGAACCTCAACACTACACCTCCACACTGAACCTCCACACTACACCTCCCCACTACTCCTCCACACTAATCCTCCACACTACACCTCCACACTACACCTTTATGCTCCACCTCCACACTACACACTACATGTTTTTGCTTCACCTCTAATTAGACATTATATCTGTAAAAAATAGTAATACACGCCTGTGTTTCCATGGCAACTGTTTCTTCCATGTGGAATGTGCTTGTGTACCGCACAGGGTGCTAGTGCTCAAGAAGCTATAGAAGTTAGCCGTAAACACGCAATCATACACGCCGTGGGTTTTGGCATTCGTCCACGTCTTTCCCCAACTCGACTCATGAGACTCACGCCGGTCCTGAAAAGTCGCTAATTAACGCCAAAGCAACACGAAGAGCTGAAACAGCAGATGGCGTTTCTATAGCAACCATCTCCTCCTTGTTTACCTTGCTGTGTCGGGATAATTAGCAGGAAAAACGGCTTTGATGTAGAGATTTGGGTGGGGGGGCACAAACTTTTTCACAAATCTTTGCTTTCATATAGCGAGGAAAATGCAGATAGAGTGCATAACAATAGTGGAATAAACAAATAAATAACATCTGTTCATTCACACACACACCTGAATTGGTTTTAGTTTATGTTCCACATTTCCCAGCTTTTTGCGTTACCGTGGCAACTGGGTCTTGCCTTTGACTCCGTCCCAAACCACATAGTCCTGTCCTGAATCACATTAACAACGCTGTGTGGTGTTACAACATTTCTAGCCAAGATGCTATGAGCTAGCTAGCATCGTGATTGGCCCT
>NC_060908.1:16712500-16715000 GCF_014805685.1 Silurus meridionalis | reverse complement strand
ACTTTGAATTCTGTTTGAATGCGTTTCAGCTGAGTTTGTGTGGGTGCAATAGACGAGTGTGTGTGTGTGTGTGTGTGTGTGTGTGTGTGTGTGTGTGTGTGTTTGAGGTATATGTGAGCATGTGAGGTGTGTGTGTGAGATGTGAGGTGTGTGTGTGTGAGAGGTTTATTCAGTGTGTGAGGTGTTTGTGTGAAAGGTGTGTGTGAGGCGTGTACAAGCTTTGTGTGCGGTGTGTAGATGTTTATTTGTAAAAGGTGTGTAAGGTGTATGTGAGGTGTGTGTGAGGTGAGTGTGTGTGTGTGTGTGTCCAGGGATGGAAATGTCCATGTGGGAATTGGATTGGAGATGTTTGTGAAATGTTAAATCAGGCAGTGAGGAGGATGGTGAGGAAGCTGTGGTGGTTTCTGATAAAGGAAGGAAGAGGGGAAAAAAAGGAGGAGAAAGGAGAAGAGGAGGACATTTGATGGGTTCAGGATTTGAAGGTTCAGTCATCTCTTCTCAGAGCTCTGTTCACACTGAGAGTGGGGATTGTGTGTTACATTTTTCACCAGAACATAACATGATATAGTGCAGTGTGTCAGAGCACTTTATATATATATATATATGTGTGTGTGTGTGTGTGTGTGTGTGTGTGTGTGTGATCTTCTCTCACTCATTATGTGCTGTGAGAGACACACCCCACAGTCTGTTCCTGCCACTGTCATCTTTAATTGGTAGAGATTTGTCAGCCAATCAGAGCAGAGCTGTCTGGAACAAGCAGGCATATGACACTTGGCCACGCCCATTTTTAATTAGTCATGTGTTTTTCTCAACAGCCAATTAGAGACAAATCAAAGCTGATGCTCGCTAACGAGATCCTGACTGTCAAACTAACGTCCTACTCCAACACCATCACACAATCTCTCTCTCTCTCTCTCTCTCTCTCTCTCTCTCTCTCTCTCTCTCTCTGTCTCTCTCTCTCTCTCTCTCTCTCTCTCTCTCTCTCTCTCTGTCTCTCTCTCTCTCTCTCTCTCTCTCTCTCTCTCTCTCTCTCTCTCTCTCTCATTCTCTCTCTCTCTCTCTCCATCTCTCTCTCTCTCTCTGTCTGTCTTTCTCTCTGTCCCTCCATCTCTCTCTCTCTTTCTCTCTCATTCTCTCTCTCTCTCTCTCTGTCCCTCCATCTCTCTCTCTCTCTCTCTCTCTCTCTCTCTCTGTCTGTCTTTCTCTCTCTGTCCCTCCATCTCTCTCTCTTTCTCTCTCTCTCTGTCTCTCTCTGTTTGTCTCTCTCTCTCTCTCTCTCTCTCTCTCTCTCTCTCTCTCTCTCTCTCTCTCTCTCTCTCTCTCTTTCTGTTGTCTCTCCATTTGTTAATGTTTTTGTTATTCTGTTTGTCGTGTCTTAAATCAGAGTGGTGATGGAATATAGCGAGTGAGCGAGAGCTTCCCATTCGTTGACGGTAAAGCCGATAACGAGCGCATTGTATGCTGCAGGATGTGACAAGTGTGTGTGTGTGTGTGTGTGTGTGTGTGTGAGAGACTCTTAAAAGTGTGAAGTCGGTGCAGTTTAGGCGTCAGGAAGTGAGCGAGAAAGCACTGAGATTGGAAGAAGAGAGGGGTGAACTCAAGGGCAGTGTGTGTGTGTGTGTGTGTGTGTGTGTGTGTGTGTGTGTGTGTGTGTGAGGATGCTCCTGAAAATGCTAATATCAATTCTGCTTCTGTTATATGTAAAGTGTGTGTGTAACATTTTGCTAAATAAATCTGGATAAAGAATCTTCTGGAACGACGTGGCCATCACACAATCAAATCTCTGCTTCTCACTGTTCCTAAAGGAAGTGATGTCATCATCTATCAACATTAGCATGATTAGCACTAGCTATACTATACACTGATAAATATGCTAGCTGGAACCAGAACTGAAGGATGTTACATGAACAGCTGGCTATAGATACATGTTCTCATTCCATCTCATTCCATTCCACATTCCCTGTTATAATGAGCTCCACTCTTCTGGGAAGATGTTTCACCAGATCTTTGTGGAGATTCATTCAGCTATTAGGAGTTGTGTTAGTAAAGTCAGGTACTGATGTAGGGAAGAAGGTGAGGAGGTCTGGGGTGCAGTCAGCGCTCACATTCATCTTAGTAGGGTTGGAGTTGTATAGCATAAGATCTTTCACATATTCTCAACCCATAGTAAGCAGATCTTCATGGAGCTGACTTTGTGCACATTGTCATGGTGGAACAGGTTTGGGTCTCCCAGTTCAAGTGAAGAAAAGGAACATTTCATACTGAGGCACCAGAAGTCGCAGTTGTGTGCCTTGAAGTTTGTAGAAGAACCACATGTGAACGTTGGAGATGTGGTCTGTACTTTCTATCAGGACCTGAAGGTGAAAGCAGCTGGTGCATTTCTGCAGAGCAGTTTGGATTTGTTTGTAAGTCATGTTTGATGTTAGTTTGATGTGTGGAACTCCATCGTCTCTGGACAATTTAATATTCCTGAAACCGGTATTGATTTTTTTCCCTCCTT
>NC_060908.1:16700000-16702500 GCF_014805685.1 Silurus meridionalis | reverse complement strand
TTAGCGAGGAATAAAAGCTTCTGGAAGTTTGTTTAGGGCAAAATTCACCCTTTAAAAGTTCTCTGTGTGCATGTGTGCAGTTATTAGTCATTAATTACTGCAGAATTTACGATCGCTAAAATAAAGTGTTACCAAAATATCAAACTCCCTCTGCCTCAGAACTCTTGTCTCATTAATCTGTTCTCCTTTGCCTTGATGATCTGAAAACCCTGACGTTGGAGAGTTGTTTCCTCCTGTCTCAGAGATCTTCTGACCTATAGATCTGCTCCCTTATTACTGGCCTCTCCTGACCTAAAGTTCTGCTCTCTCTCATGCCTGCTCTTGTCCCATTCCCTGCCTTCTGAAATCTGATCTTTTATCTGCCGTATCTGATTTGTGGTGCCTCGGAGGAGTCTGATTCATTCTGCTTTACTGATGTGACCTCTCCTGACCTACATCATTATAGATTTCACCTGCTGGGTCAAGAGGTTCAGGACCTTTTAGTGAAGTGACCTTTACCTTTCTGTCCAAGTTATTTCCTGTAACCGGAGTGGTTTTAGAGATCAGATCCTGAATATGCTGTAACAGAGATAAGATCATAATTATCCCATGTTAGAGATCAGATTTTATTTATCCTGTATTAAAGATCAGATCATAATTATCCTGTTTTAGAGATCAGATCCTGAATATTCTGTTTTAAAGATTAGATTCTGAATATTCTGTATCAGAGATCAGATCATAATTATCCTGTATTAGAGATCAGATCCTGAATATTCTGTTTTAAAGATCAGATCCTGTATATCCTGTATTAGAGATCAGATCCTGAGTTTAATTTATTCCTGTAAGATATTTATATATATTTTTGTGATTGGACTTTTTTTTTTTTTACTGAGGATTAGATTTTTTTGGTTCTAATCTTCTGGATATCGAAGCCCTTCTGTGAACTGCTTCGTATGTATTTGGAGGTTGTTTAGTTGTATCAGGAATCTCCGTGTTCTTCAGGAGGACGTTGTTACTGAGCAGGAATCGGAGAGAAGTCTGAGGTAAAACACTGACGACTTGCTTGAAGGCAAAATGAGTTTGTTTGAAACGGCGAATCGAAAGACCTGTGCAGAGCAACATGACGAGCAGAAAGCGGTGCTGGTCCTCAGGCTGCTCGGTCCGACGCTCAGGCGAAGATCTCAGCACTTTGGTGATTTTAATGAGGCATTTGAAAGCAGATGATAATTACCTGGGAAGCTCCTTGGCTCGGCTCGGCTCGGCTCGGCTCGGCTCGGCTCGGCTCACAGCTTCATTATCTCACATGCAATCAAAAGCCTCCTTTCATATGTTTAAAAATAGTGCGTTTGTTTACACGCAGACCAACTGATGGGTTTAAAGAAAAAAGACTCTCACTTAACGAGATAAACGAGGGTTTCTTACCTCTTTTTTTCTGCCTTTGAAAAACTGAAACCCTCCCACTTTCTCTTGCTTTCTGTGTGTGTGTGTGTGTGTGTGTGTGTGTGTGTGTGTGTGTGTGTGTGTGCATATAGCTGCTGTCATTTGAGAGGGAAAACTAAATGGGAAAAGAGGTGAAAAAGAGAGAGAGAGAGAGAGAGAGAGAGAGAGGGGGGATGAGGGAGGGAGAGAGAAACAGAGAGAAAGAAAGCAATATATATTTTACTACCTTAAATTTAATTTATTTGGAAAGAGTTGTTTTCTCTCATAAACTTTGCTGAAAAGGCACACACACACACACACACACACACACACACACACACACACACACACACACACACACACACACTTGTTTGTGTTGTGTTTTTAACAGCAGGTTGTGGTGAATCTCTCTGTCTGTCTCTCATTATTTGCTTCATGATTTATTGCTTTATTTTAGTTTCTTTAGTTTATTTAGTTTGGTTAGTCTCGCCAAGCTGAGGAAACCACACAGTGTTTTACACACACACACACACACACACACACACACACACACACACACACACACACACACACACAATGCACATAAGATATATATATTAGGACTGTCCTTCGATTCAAAATGTTAAATAGCAATTTAATCGCACATTTGTATCTGTTCTAAATGTACCTTAAATTAACACTTTTCAAGTTTTTCATATTCGAATCAACATGTACAAATATTGATGTTTTATGCAAATGTATGTTTATTAGTGAAACCAAACTCGACAAAGACAAATTATTCTTGTAAATGCTTTAAATGAATTCTGGTGTTTCAAATGATGTAAATCATCAGGACACCAAACAGAACTTTTGCTATGTTTCCACACGGACGGTTTTAAATGCCGGATGTCTGCGTCATGGCGGCGCATCAGTAAAACAAATGTTTAGTTATTACAAGTAAATTTTCGGTGCAGTTTATTCTTTTTTTTATATATCTGAGTAGAAAAGGACGTTGTGATAAATGTGTGTCGTGTGGAAGGTTTTAATTTCGCCTCTTTTATATTTATTTATTTCAATTTCTAATAAAAATGATAAAACAGAAATGTGCGCTGCATTAATCGTG
>NC_060908.1:16690000-16695000 GCF_014805685.1 Silurus meridionalis | reverse complement strand
TCAGTATCCCATCTAAACCTCTCACAAGTATCTAACACAATCTATCACAGGAATTCTATCTGTCAATTTCCTCTAAAGTATTCCGTAGCTGTCCATTTCGAATTATTATTATTATTATTATTATTATTATTATTATTATTATTATTATTATTATTGTCATTTATTTATTTTGCAATTCCAGAGCTGTCCATTTCCTGTAACAGATTCCCAAACTGTTTGTGTCCTCTAAAGAATTCCAGAAATGTAAAGAATTCTGGAACTGTCCATTTTTCTCTAAAAGATTCCAGAAATTTCAGTTTCCACTGAAGGATTCTATATGATTCAAAATCTATTTTTCCCATAAAGGATTTTAGAAATCTTTCTTTCCTTAACAGTATTTATGAAATATCCTTTTTTTCTCCAAAGGGATCTGAAATCCCACTTCCACAAAACAGTTCCAGAACTTGATCTTTTTTTCGAAACGATCCTGAAATTCCGCTCCACTAAAAGATTCCGGATCTCTCTGTTCTGTTTAGTCTCAAAGGTTCTCACTATTCCCCAGAATGATTGTGAAGCTCTTTATTTGCTCAGACGGAGAACTCACAGTCGCCCTTTATTGAATTCCTGGATATTGATTGCAGGCATTTTTAGCAGGAACGCTGTTATTCCGAAGGGATTTGTCGCTGTAGCGCTAACGCTCGAGCAGCAATCCGGCGGAGTTTAGCGCTAATGCTAATCTAATCCCACTCTCTGACTCTTGAGCAGCGTCAGATACGATAACGCTTCATTGATCTGTGCTTGAATATTTATTAGTTTCAGCGACTCGGAATAAAATCCCAAAGACGAGGAAGTCGGAAAAGAGATGTATAGTGTTCCTCTGTTGTTGATTAACCTCCGTTGGAGATGAAGAACGAGACAATGTGCGGCGACTCCCTCCCCTGCACACTCCTGAGGGCACTTCCTCCAGTGCTTCTCTCACCCTGGATATTTCAATCTCAATCTGGATTTTATTCTCTGTATTTCTGTCTCACTCCCTGTCTCACTCTATGAGATACACATACACAAAGTTAGACAAAGTGAGACAGAAATACACAGAGTGATACAAAAATACACAGAATGAGACACAGTGAGACACAGGGTGAGGCACAGAGTGAGACAGAAAAACACAGAGTGAGACACTAAGTGAGACAAAGTAAGACAGAGATACACAGAGTGAGACAGAGAGACACTCATACTCTCACTCTGTCTCATTTTATGTATTTCTGTCTCACTGTTGTTTTACATAATTTAGTTTGTTTCTTTGTCCATCTTACTCACTTTTCTTGGCTCTTTCTCTTTCCTGGTCCCTCTGTTTCTCTTTGTCTCACTTTAGTGTGTGATGAGAATGTTAAAGTGTGTGTGTGTGTGTGTGTGTGTGTGTGTGTGTGTGTGTGTGTGTGTGTGTGTGTGTTTCTCCTTGGTGTGTTTTATGCATTAAAAGTTGGGAGGTCTTTAAAATGAAGGTCTCTCTCTCTTTCTTTCTTTCTTTCTTTCTTTCTTTCTTTCTTTCTTTCTCTCTCTCTCTCTCTCTCTCTCTCTCTCTCTCTCTCTCTCTCTCTCTCTCTCTCTTTTTTTTTTTTCTGTGTAGAGTTATTAATCTTTGCACCTGTCTTGTGGAGGAGATAAATTAATCACTTTGTCCACCTGCACACACACACACACACACACACACACACACACACACACACACACACACACACACACACACAAGACGTGCTAAAACCCTCTCTGTTAGTCCTTGAGATAGAGGGGTATCACCTCCCTCAAGGCATTCTGGGAAATCCCGCGAGAAAGTCAGAGAGATCAGAGAGGACGGATTATGATGCTCTGTTTGGCATGTATTATATAACACACACACACACACACACACACACACACAGAAGGTCAAATGATATGAAACAGAATGTAATGATTTTCAAATCTCTTAAATCCATATTTTATTCACAGTAGAACAAAAACATCAAATGTTTAAACCGAGAATTTACATCATTTGAAGGGGAAAATTGGGTCATTTGAATTTAATGGCTGCAACACGTTTCTAAAAAGTTGTTACAGAGACGTGTTTCCCACTGCGTAGCATCACGTTATCTGTTTGTATACATTTGGGAACTAAGAAGACCGGTTCCTGAAGTTCTGGGAGAGGAATATAGTCCCATGCGTGTCTAATACAGGATTCTCGCTGCTCAACAGGTCTGGGTTTCCTTTGTTGTGTTTTTCATTTCATGAGGCACCAAATGTTTTAAACTGGTAAAAGGTCTAGACTGTAGACAGGCCAGTTAAGCACCCCGACTGTTCATGCTAGAAGAAGAAAAAGTCCTGCTATTGTAATAGATGCAGTAGATCTTTGAACTGAGTGCTGCAAGCCAGATGGTCCCTCTCCTCTTTAGTCTGGAGGACGTGGTGTCCATGGTTTCCAAAATTTCAGTTTGTCTGACCACAGAACAGTTTTCCACTTTACCTCAGTACATTTAAATGATCTTTGGCCCAGAGAGGATGGTGGTGTTTTTGGATCATGTTCACGCATACCTTCTTCTTTGCATGATAGAGATTTAACCTGCATTTGTGGTTGACATGCAAACAGAAATCACACAATGATTTCTGGTGTTACTGAGCCCATGCAAGGATTTCCATTACAGAATCATGACTGTTTTAAATGCAGTGGCCCCTGAGGGCCCGATGATCACAAGCATCCAATAGTGATTTTCACCTTTGTTTCTCGATTACACTGTTTTCTCCAGATTCTTTCAAACTTTTGATGATTATATTTTATATAATGTTCTGTAAATGATCTGACATTGAACTGTTTTGGAATTTGATGTTGAGAAACATTATTCTGAAATGTTTCCACAGACACAGTTTTTCAGACTTATTGTTGCCCCGTCCCAACTTTTTGAGAGACGTGTTTCATCATCAAATCCTGAATCATTTCTATAAAATGCTAAATTTCCTTCAGTTTACACATTTGATTTGAAGTTTTTTGTTCTCTCGTGAGTAAAATATGTGTTTATGGGAACTGGAAATCATTACATTGTTTTTTTATTTATATTTTACACAGTAACCTGCAAATGTGTGTGTGTGTGTGTGTGTGTGTGTGTGTGTGTGTGTGTGTGTGTGTGTGTGTGTCTGTGTGTGTGTTACAGCCTTTATCCAGGTACATATGTTTGTTATACATCTCTTTGTGTGTGCTCAGTGGTGTGTGTGTGTGTGTGTATGTGTGTGTGTGTGTGTGTGTGTGTGTGTTTGTGTGTATACATATAAATAATTAATTGCTTGTGTTTGTGAACACAGATGTCTACAGTGTGTGTGTGTGTGTGTGTGTGTGTGTGTGTGTGTGTGTACAGCCTTTATTCAGCTACATATGTTTGTTATACATCTCTTTGTGTGTGCTCAGTGTTGTGTGTGTGTCTGTGTGTGTTTGTGTGTATACATATAAATAATTAATTGCTTGTGTTTGTGAACACAGATGTGTACAGTGTGTGTGTGTGTGTGTGGTGTGTGTGTGTGTGTGTGTGTGTGTTTTACAGATAGCTGCTTGCCTTAAATAATGTTTGTCATATCAGATAAGCACAACAAAGTCATCACCATAAAACAAGAAAATATGCACAGACTTGTGTGTGTGTGTGTGTGTGTGTGTGTGTGTGTGTGTGTGTGTGTGTGTGTGTGTAAAAGCCATGGATTGTTTGCTTGGAACATTGTGCGTGTCCTTGCATTGATGTCTTCAGAGAGAAATCGCTCTAATAGAGCAGTGAATGTGTTTGTGTGTGTGACTGTGTGTGTGTGTGTGTGTGTGTGGGTGCACGTGTGTGTGTGTGTGTTTGTGTGTGTGCGTGTGTGTGTGTGCGAAAAGCTCAGAACTGACTCGAGCTGACCTTTCAGTACTGCGATAAAACAGCCAATCGATAGTGTTAACCTGAAGCCCTGGCTGGCCACACACACACACACACACACACACACACACACACATATATATACACATATATATACACACATATACACAGCATACCACAGGTTTTTGTTTGTGTGTGTGTGTGTGTGTGTGTGTTTATTGGCTGTTTCTCTCTGTAGCTAATTGAAAACGGCTCCCGATGTTAATTTGACTTCTAGACGTATTTGGGCTTCCTGTAAATGTCATATCTCCATATATGGATATTTAATTATCACTGTTATGATTTAACGGAACCCTAGGAAAAGAAAGGAAAGACAAGAAAAGAGATAGGAGTGAGAGAGCAAGCTAGAGACAGAGAGAGAGAGAGAGAGAGAGAGAGAGAGAGAGAGAGAGAGAGAGAGAGAGAGAGAGTCATGGGACAGAGAAAGAAAAGAAAAGAGCTGACAAGCAAAGAATACAGAAAAGTGATGGTAAAGAAAGAAAAGAAAAGAAAAGAAAAGAAAAGTGGTCAAAAGAGTTGAGAGAAAAGAAAAAAGGAAAAAATCTAAAGAAAAGCGATGAGGAGAGAGAGAGAGAGAGAGAGAGAGAGAGAGAGAGAGAGAGAGAGAGGATGTTGAAGATGAGGAAGTGTGAGATGGAGTGAAACGCTCTGATTAAAATCAGTCTCCGGCATGTCCTTGTCCTCCTGCTGTGTAACCTCCTCCTCTTCCTCCTCCTCCTCCTCCTCCTCGTCTTCATCTCCATCTCTCTGTTTGTTTGTGTTTTTACACAGTCATATCTGTCATCACTTTTCAATTCTCTGTGTGTGTGTGTGTGTGTGTGTGTGTGTGTGTGTGTGTGTGTGTGTGTGTGTGTGTGTGTGTGAGTGTGTGTGTGTGTGTGTGTGTGTGTGTGTACGTGTTCTGGGTGTGATTTATTGTATTTTCCTGGTATTTTGGGGGGCAATCGTTCACTGCTTAAAAGTATATAATAATAAATAAAAGTCAATCATTTCTTATTTATTAAAATCAATTTACATCTAAAATGTATATAGATATATACTAATATATATTATAGTATATATATACTAATTAAAATTTAAATCTTTAAAACATTA
>NC_060908.1:16652500-16677500 GCF_014805685.1 Silurus meridionalis | reverse complement strand
AATATTTATGAACAAAAGGATGAGAGGGAGAGCAAGAGGAAAGAGTAAATATTCCCCAAGGCCATTCTGAGGTTAATGGTGTTAAACTTTTGTTGAGCCAAGTCACTTGTGTGTGTGTGTGTGTGTGTGTGTGTGTGTGTGTGTGTGTGTGTGTGTGTGTGTGTGTAAGGGTGTTTAATTTAAACACAAGAAAATCCAGCACACTCCATTTAAGCAGTTGTCCACTCATGCTTTCGTTTGAAAAAAAAAAAAGAGAAAAGAACGAGTGAGATGCAGCAGAAGAATAATGATGCGTTTCGCTCCGTCTTGTTCGGGCAAAACTTTCCGGAACGAACATTTGAAGGAAGTGCTGTTAATAACGTCCAGGGTCAGAGGTCAGACAGCGCTGTTTTATTTCAGACGTCTGATTACGAGGCTTTGTTACGGGGAGCGAGCGGGTGGTGGTGGAGGGGGCAGGCAGGGTGCTTTGGGGTGGGCAGACGGGGGGGCGAGGTTGAGATGGAGTGTTGTTGTGATAATAAGTCTAACGCTTCGCCTCCGTAAGGTGAGGAATGGAAACACAGCCAGGGGGCAGGCAGGGAGACGGTGAGATGAAATTATTCATGTGTGATTGATGAGAACGCAAATGCAGAAGTTGGTAAACTTGAGTCGAGTATTGAACTTGAGCTGACTCCAGAATGGATCTGTATCTGATCTAGCAGCTCTGCAGAGCTCATAATCATATCCAGGTCTCTAAAAGATCATCCTGTTTCCTGGGGAGGTACAAGGATTCTGGGTAAACAGACACATGAGTAGGTTTTTGTTTCAGAGCTGGAGAACATTCTGTTTCTGAGTTTCTGAGCAGGTCTCAGGGTAGACACGAGGTTTTCTGGGAAGTGTTTATCGGAGGTAGGGTAGTAGGCACTTGGTTCCTGGTTTCCTGATTAGGTATGGATTCTTGATTGTGGCTTGGAGGTTTTCTGGAGGCACCTGGGAAGGTCTAGTATTTTCAGAAAGTTACAAGCCAGGGACCAGTTGGTCGGATGGTGTACTGGTACCAATACAAGGTACTGTTTGCTCAAGAGATTTTGTGATTGGTGTGGGGTTTCTGTAGGACAGGGTATGAGTGAGACATGGGATTTCAGAGTAATGATGGATGGAGGCAGGTTCAGTGTTCCAAGAGTGTCACATGGTTTCTAGGTGGGTTTTGGCTTCCAGATAAAGCATGGTTTTTGAGGGTAGGGGGCGAGTCACATGCCTTCTCAGGGGGCATAAGGTTTCTTGAAAACACTGAGGTTCCTGGGAGCCAGATACCCATAGATACATTGGTTTTAAAATAAATGATGTTTGCTGGGTTCTGAGAGCACTCCCCTGAGATGAAGGTTTGGAGATAGACACCTGGTTCCTGAGTAGAATTTCAGATGAGGCACTAAATTTTGGGGTGGCGATAGTCACAAGGTTCCTGCGTAGGAACAAAGTTTTAAAAGGAAATGAGGCTCCTCAGAAGCAGAAACTTGTTACCAAACCTGGTTCCTATGATGCAGATGCTTGTTTTTCAGGGAGGTTTGGAGGAAAGCTCCACAAGAGTCACACGGGTTTCTGGTTAGGATTTGCCTTTTCAGATTAAGCATGGTTTTTGAGGGTAGATGGCTTGTCACATGCCTTTTCATGGGTGCAGATACCCATAGATACACTTGGCTATGATATAAATAAGATTTGCTGGTTCTGAGCACACACAAAGCCTCTGAGATGAAGATTCAGAGTTAGACACATGGTTCCTGAGTAGGTGAAGGCTTTCAGAAAGGGTACTTGAGTTTTTGGGAGAGTCACAAGGTTCCTGGGTGGAAACTTTTCTTGGAGGACCTGCTTGGGCATTCGGTTTCTGGATAACTATTGGTCTCCAGAGAAGTCACATGGTTATTTTTGCAGCAGCAACGTGGTGTAAGTGAACTTTCTCAGCAATGAGTGATGTTTAGTGGCAGAATGTTCTTTGGTCAGATGTTTGAGCTGTTAAAGTCCAGAGAAAAGTGTAGTTAATAATGTGCCTGAGGGTCAAAGATCCTGCGCTAATGATGTTCCTGCTACGAGATGTTCTCATTAAAACTCCATTTGCTCTTTCATGAGACTGCGTCGTTCCGAACCTCTTCTAATAGCGTATTAGGGCCGAGTCCTGGGGAAAACCTGTGGCGGTGCCGTGATTCAAACGCGCGATGTTGGCGTGAGGAAGCTCGGCCGTGGCGTTGTTTCACCGCCATAAATGAAGAAGTTACAATTTTGTAATTTTGTCGCACACTTTATCTTTTAATGAGCTCTCGTGTAGAAGCTTCAGTTATTAACCTTGAGGGAGGCAGGAGAACATTTTACAGCACACTACAACTGTGTGTGTGTGTGTGTGTGTGTGTGTGTGTAAGACTGTGAGGTGCATGTGCTTCCATTTATGCTTTAATTAAGGAGCGGTCTCTGTAGAGAGCAAACGGCGATCAGAGTGTGTGTGTGTGTGTGTGTGTGTGTGTGTGTGTGTGTGTGTGTGTGTGTGTGTGTGATGTGTGAGACACCTCTAAGCCATTCAGGTGTTTAATGACCAGGCGTGCACCGTCCTATAATTAGGCGTGTGTTTGTGTGAGAGAGAGACATTTACTACAGACCTTACATAATCTGTGCAATAAAACTGCCTAATAAACAGGAGTAACATATGCACACACACACACACACACACACACACACACACACACTGACTGACACACATTCTGTCCCTGTAGAACGGCATATAATTTATACTTTTGATAGCAGTAACGCATTCCTCTTTCATGTGTCACACATCAAATATAAATCAAACGTGTGTGTGTGTGTGTGTGTGTGTGTGTGTGTGTGTGTGTGTCTGTCTGTCTCTGAATGTGTGTGTTTAAGAGATGAAAACACACCCTGAGGGTGAGAATGCCTTATAAGTTGAGAGATCTGACAAAGAAAGATATGTATAGTGTAGATCTCTCTCTCTCTCTCTCTCTCTCTCTCTCTCTCTCTCTCTCTCACTCACACACACACACACACACACACACACACACACACACACACACGGAGTAAATGCTACGTAAGTAGAAAAATAAATAAACTGGAGTAAAAAGAAGTCAAAACCCAAAGGAAGAAAGCGAGTTTAAAGTGAGAAGATTCTCATAAACCTTCTGATGGCCATGCTGTGGAGAGGAACGCTGATCCACGGAGGTTCCTGGAGGTTATGTGAGCTTTTTTTCTCCAGGATAATCCCAACTAAATTTCGGGGTCAGAAAATGTCCCTGGTTACTGGAGGGATTTTTCTTTCTGAAGTTTTGTATTTTCTGAGGAGAATGATAGGGTCGCTCCTCCACTGCTCCACATCACCTTTTTTTCTTCATGGCTGCTACAGAGGAAACCTTTTCAGAACATTACTAGAGGAGAACACCTCAGTGCTTGGACCAGTTCTCTTTCCACAATACTTTCAAGTAAAATGAAGATTTCTTTTCCATGGGTTGGAAGTGTGTGGAAGATCTTCTGCTATAGAGCTCCAACTCTTTTGAACACCTTTGGGATGAATGTGAACGCTGACTGCACCCCGGGAACCTTCTCACCTTCTCACCTTCTCACCTACATCACTACCTGATTTATTAACACCCTTGTAGCTGAATGAATGTCCATAAAATCTAGTGGAACATCTTCCCATTAGAGTGGAGCTCATGATACCAGTGAATGGAGACTAAATGTGGAATGGAATGTTCAGATAGATAGATAGATAGATAGATAGATAGATAGATAGATAGATAGATAGATAGATAGATAGATAGATAGATAGATAGATAGATAGATTGTGGAACGTCCCGCCCTCAGACGTTAGGCCACACCCCCTGGGTTTGACACTAGTCCTGACTGACAGCAGATTGAAGGAATTGAGGATTTCCATCAGTTTTAGGAGTTTTTATATCAGCAGTGTCACATGATCAGGATTTTAAACCAGAAAACCTTATTAGCGTTTTATTTCTTCATCCAGTCCATAATTAAAGATCTAAACCTGAGACAGTGAGCACGTCTCCGTCTGAGTTCCAGCTCATGGGGAAATCCTGTAACGTTGTTTTTCTTTTTTTTGACAGGAGAGAGAGATGGTAATGAATTGATAGTGAAACCCGATTGTGACGAGGCAGAGAAATAAAACTCTCCCGGACTCCTTGTCACGCTGATCGATTGAAAACAAAGCCTTGAGGTGTTCTACAAATGCCAGTCACACGGGGATTACAGCGAATTACTGCCAGGAACCCTTTAAAAAAAAAGTGTATCCGCTGTGGAGCTGGTTAGCCGGGGCAGGGAAAGGTCAGCGTCTCTTTTCGAATGTTGATGTCCTCTATCAGCGGCCATTTTACACCTTTTACACAGTGAGAGAGAGAGAGAGAGAGGGATAGAGGGATAGAGAGAAGAGGAGTGGAGATAGAGCACTCTCTTGTAAACATGTGACTTGTGAATCATGTGGTGGTTTTACTGCCTTGTGAAAAAAAGATTGCAAATCGAACTCAGAAGTGAAATCGCTTTAATCCGAATTAAACACGCCGCTAATCAGAGCCTCAATCGCGTTGATTTACGCGCTACGTGCGCGGGTTGTGTTAGCATTAGCAAAGCCGTAGGTGCTAGCTACATACGATCACTGGACACGCCGCAAATCTCTGCTACTTCCATTTACGGCATTTAGCAGACGTCTGTATCCAGAGTGGGTTAAGGGCCTCACTCAGGGGCCCAGCATAGGCAGCCTGGTGGAGCTGGGATATGACCTCGCTAAACTGTGCGTTCTCTCAGCACGGCTGCTGTGACGTGAACATGACGTACCGCAGCACTACGGAGACCGAGGCGTGTCCTGAGAGTCACACACAATACAGATTAACACGGCAGAGGCGGAGCTGCAACTTCCTGCAGACACAACAGAAGAACGTCTGGAAAAAGGCGTGTTTGTAAAAGGAGCCATGCGTTAGGAGTCAGAGCTTTTGTATTGAATGGTATCGTGTCGAATCGAATCGAAAGCAGACGCACTGCATCGTAACAGTAGAATCGCAGAATCGTTTCCTAACACATCAGTAGCTGCTGTAATGTATCGTATCATTGGCTATGAATCCAGATGTGAATCGATGCACATCACTAATATATATATATATATATATAAAACGCCATAGAACACAGTGTCTCTCCATCAGATCCAGAACTCAAACCATTTCTCTCCACCTCCCTCTCTCCCTCTCTCCCTCTTTCTCTCTTTGTGTGTCGTTCAATCTCTGATTCCATGCAGGAGAACAGAGAAGAAGCGTATCATAGAGGAATAAAAGGTGCGAATGCGAACACGAACTCCAGACCATCAAAATCCTCATCTTTCTTAATATTTTATATATTTACATTTCTGTAAAAGGCCTTCCAGTGGTCCTGAGTCTACAGAGGGGCGAGAGACATCCACACAGTACAAAGAGAGGGGGGGGGATTAAAGAGAATGATGTAGACTCTGCACTTTGCAAAGAAACCAATATCCTTATTTGCTCAATTTTATTACATTCTAAAGAACTCACGGCGGAGTGCGCACACACACACACACACACACACACACACACGGCGCTACACGCTCGCTCGAGTGTATTTTCCAATATCCGAGTTTCATTAGGACGAGAGGATGAAGGGAGACGCCGGCTTTGTGATAGCGAGAGCAGATAAAAGGAGAAATATTGCGCAGGCTAATATAGCCATATTGATTAGCATGAAATGTATCAAGTGGCATGCAGGTGCGCACACGCGCATACACATGCACACACACATGCACACACACACACACACACACACACTACATTCCACAATGCATTGAAAATGCCGGTGTAGTTACAGATGACTTAATTTCCATATCTGATCCTGTTTACCTTCACTAACGTGTAGCATGTGTGTGTGTGTGTGTGTGTGTGTTTTTGTGCGTGTGTGTTTGTGTGTGTTTGTGTGTGTGTTTTTGTGTGTGTGTTTGTGTGTGTTTTGTGTGTGTGTGTGTGTGTGCATACAGCACTGCATTAATTCTCTTTCTGTTTCCTTTTCCTTTCTATCTTTACCCACTTTTCTGTTTTCTTTTCTTTCTTTTTTCTCAAACTGCTTTTTCCTCTTTGTTACTTTCTGTCTGTTCTCTTTCTATCTTTTCTGTTCTGTTCTTTTCTTTTCTTTCCGATTTTACCTTTTATCACTTTTAACGATAAAATTCACGATCATTGTCTCTCTATCTATCTATCTATCTATCTATCTATCTATCTATCTATCTATCTATCTATCTATCTATACTTCCTTTCACCCCCTCTCTCTCTCTCTCCTCTCTCTCTCTCTCTCTCCTCTCTCCCTCTCTCTCTCTCTCTCTCTCTCTCTCTCTCTCTGCAGTAGTACACTTGTTGGGTTTGCCCTGGACTCTGCGCAGGTTGGAGTTATTTGAAAATGGACTGAGTAAAGCAGAACCCACACAGGAGGGAACCGACTTCACTGTTGACCTGCCAGGATTCAACACCACCCAGAGGTGTGTGTGTGTGTGTGTGTGTGTGTGTGTGTGTGTGTGTGTGTGTGTGTGTGTGCTTGTGATGCTTTTCTCCACCACGATAATAATCTAAATAGAACACATACACAACACACACACACACACACACACACACACACACACACACACACATGTGCACACACTCTCTGAGTTACACACACAGTTCCTTTTACTGGTGAACACTTACTAAGCACATTTGTGTGTTTGTGTGTGTGTGTGTGTGTGTGTGTGTGTGTGTGTGTGTGTGTGTGTGCATGTCTCTGCACTAATTACAAGGGTTTGATTGACATTTAATTAATGAGATCTCCAAACATCACAGCTTAATCCCTGCCAGATGATTCTGTCCCACACACACACACACACACAAACACACTTGCCCTTGTGTTCCTGAGCTATTTTATATATATATATATATAAAGTCTATAAAAAGCGTGATTTATTTATTATTACAGCAGCCAAATTCTTGTGTGTTCTTGAGAGGGTTCCTGAAGGATGTCTGTGTAGAACCCAACATCACTCCACGCTCTCTGTCTCTCTATACGATACGATTCCCCACTAAAAATCTGCTGCTCTACAATTCAATATGGAACAGAAAGTTCACTTTTATTTCTTTGCTTCAGATTGACATCAAATCAGCCATTTACTGAAGTTCCTTCTGACCTCTAACACACGACCCTTCACAGAAGCCTTTGTAGTGCAAAACAAAAGATGAAATCAAACCAGACGTTCTTTTCCTGTTGTGTCTCCAGGAAGATGCAGCTCTACCTCTGCCATGTTAATCTGTATTGTATGTGACTCTCAGGACAGGAGATCCTCCACATCTTCTGACCCGTGGAAAAGATATCTTTAGGAGCTGGCTTTGTGATAGCGAGCAGATAAAAGGAGAAATATTGCAGGCTAATATAGCCATATTGATTAGCATGAAATGTATCAAGTGGCATGCAGGTGCGCACGCGCATACACATGCACACACATGCACACACACACACACACACTACATTCCACAATGCATTGAAAATGCCGGTGTAGTTACAGATGACTTAATTTCCATATCTGATCCTGTTTACCTTCACTAACGTGTAGCATGTGTGTGTGTGTGTGTGTTTTGTGTGTGTGTGTTTGTGTGTGTGTGTGTGTGTTTGTGTGTGTTTTGTGTGTGTGTGTGCTTGTGTGTGTGTTTGTGTGTGTGTTTGTGTGTGTGTGTGTGTGCATACAGCACTGCATTAATTCTCTTTCTGTTTCCTTTTCCTTTCTATCTTTACCCACTTTTCTGTTTTCTTTTCTTTCTTTTTTCTCAAACTGCTTTTTCCTCTTTGTTACTTTCTGTCTGTTCTCTTTCTATCTTTTCTGTTCTGTTCTTTTCTTTTCTTTCCGATTTTACCTTTTATCACTTTTAACGATAAAATTCACGATCATTGTCTCTCTATCTATCTATCTATCTATCTATCTATCTATCTATCTATCTATCTATCTATCTATCTATCTATCTATCTATCTATACTTCCTTTCACCCCCTCTCTCTCTCTCTCTCTCTCTCTCTCTCTCCCTCTCTCTCTCTCTCTCTCTCTCTCTCTCTCTCTCTCTCTCTCTGCAGTAGTACACTTGTTGGGTTTGCCCTGGACTCTGCGCAGGTTGGAGTTATTTGAAAATGGACTGAGTAAAGCAGAACCCACACAGGAGGGAACCGACTTCACTGTTGACCTGCCAGGATTCAACACCACCCAGAGAGGTGTGTGTGTGTGTGTGTGTGTGTGTGTGTGTGTGTGTGTGCTTGTGATGCTTTTCTCCACCACGATAATAATCTAAATAGAACACACATACACAACAACACACACACACACACACACACACACACACACACACACACACACATGTGCACACACTCTCTGAGTTACACACACAGTTCCTTTTTACTGGTGAACACTTACTAAGCACATTTGTGTGTTTGTGTGTGTGTGTGTGTGTGTGTGTGTGTGTGTGTGTGTGTGTGTGTGCATGTCTCTGCACTAATTACAAGGGTTTGATTGACATTTAATTAATGAGATCTCCAAACATCACAGCTTAATCCCTGCCAGATGATTCTGTCCCACACACACACACACACACACACAAACACACTTGCCCTTGTGTTCCTGAGCTATTTATATATATATATATATAAAGTCTATAAAAAGCGTGATTTATTTATTATTACAGCAGCCAAATTCTTGTGTGTTCTTGAGAGGGTTCCTGAAGGATGTCTGTGTAGAACCCAACATCACTCCACGCTCTCTGTCTCTCTATACGATACGATTCCCCACTAAAAATCTGCTGCTCTACAATTCAATATGGAACAGAAAGTTCACTTTTATTTCTTTGCTTCAGATTGACATCAAATCAGCCATTTACTGAAGTTCCTTCTGACCTCTAACACACGACCCCTTCACAGAAGCCTTTGTAGTGCAAAACAAAAGATGAAATCAAACCAGACGTTCTTTTCCTGTTGTGTCTCCAGGAAGATGCAGCTCTACCTCTGCCATGTTAATCTGTATTGTATGTGACTCTCAGGACAGGAGATCCTCCACATCTTCTGACCCGTGGAAAAGATATCTTTAGGGAGCTGGCTTTGTGCACAGGAGCATTGTCATGCTGGAACAGGTTTTGGGTCTCCTCCATAGGTCACTTCAGTTTGGGGAAGAACCTCCTATGGGTGGAAAAGTCCCGTGTCTCAGTACTGAGATGTGAAGATGCTCGCTGTTGACTCGGAGCAATGAGACTCGGAGCTATTTTAGTGATTGAAGTTCATCTTTGTGGTGGAAATTGTGGAACATTCCACATGGCGTCACTTTATTCTGCTCAGTTCCTCGTCTCTGAGTCCTTTTCTGACGCAGACCAATTTACAGAGCTGAGTGTGATGAGGGAACCCGGGTGGCCATTACAGATGTAAAAGATGATAAAGGGCCGGGCCGTGACATGCTGAAGATTTACAGAGGTAATATCGGCTGCTATTATTACGACGATATCTTTTAGACACAGCTTGTCGAGCTCCCTCTTGGACAGACGCCATCATAACTGTTATTCATAACGAAGGGAAGCGACCCACAGCTCGGAGATCATACAGAACCGTTTCTCTCTAAAAAAAAACACCTTACTCGGGTAAAAATATGAAAAAGAAGCCCTGGGTCAGCATGGGAAAGTGTCTCGGGGCAGATGTGCAGGAAGAATCAGCCACTCGGTGTCATGTTACAGAGAAATCATCAACATGATGTGATGCAAATGGATTGCAAACTCGTTCATTCTGGTTCCTTTGGTTCTGCAGGCAGTTGGACTTCATGCTGGTTAATCAGTTGTGATTTTATAGATTAACTCTCCACACTTGGCATGAAAGCACACTTTGTCTATCGACAGAGGGATAAAAATACTCAGATATCTTCTCTGGTGTCTTCTACGTCTGCTCCGTCTCAATCTGCTGCAGGATTTCAGCCCTGACGTCACCTGACCACACTGAGGACGAGTGCTAACCCTAAGTATGGGAATGAATAGATTGAGAATTTACCATTGTCTTGATATATCTTGGTCATTCGACATTCTCAATATTTCTACTTACTAATCTTTCCAGACCATGCTAGATTAAAAAATGAAGACAGCTCTACAGCATTTTCATTTTGTGTCAATGTCTGCCATTTTAGATCTATCCAGCTCAGTGTATATGGTAGGAAATATCACTAAGTGACCAGGTGTTAACAGTTCAAAGCATTCAACTTCATTCTAGATCATTTTTGCTAATGTTAGGTCATGCTAAACTATTCTAGGTCACTGAAAGCCAATTTTGATTACACTCTAGGTCTAGAAAATCCGGTCATTTTCTAAAATAAAACATCGTTCAGAATCAGATAATAAATAAAACAGAAATAATGTAAGTTATGTATTTTTTCTGTGCGGCCCGGTACACATTGACCCATGGACCACTGCTCTAGATCATTCACAATGTGTTAAGGTCATTTAAGATAATTCTCCCTTTCAGTATTTCTGCTTAGTTACGGACAAACGTAAATACATCCGTTCATTCCAGGTGTCTCTGAGGTTATTCAGTATCATTGTATTTCATTCTAACAAAGCAGAAATAATGACACAACAAATGGTCCAGAATGAACTAGATGCATGTGGAACGATGCACAATGGTCTAGAATAGCCTGAAAAGAACTGGAAAGACTTAGTATGACCTGGAATTGTGAGATCTATCTAGGATGGAGTCAAATTAAAAACATTTAACGAATAAACCTGGTCACTTTCTGATGTATTATCTTATATACTGGTATATATGTTTTGGGCTATTCTACATAATTGTGGATCGTTCTGCATTTATTGAGTTAATTCTAGACCATTCTTTATGCTATTATTCCTGCTTTGTGTATTCTACATACACACAATCAGTCCAGATAGTTACTACATCACATTTGGTTATAATTGTATTTCATTCTAGATATAGTATATCAGTATATAAGTAGAAAAAATCTAAACGATTAGGAGCTGTCAGTCTAAACATTTAGACTGAAGTCTAGATAAATCTGGCTAATCTCGGGTTATGCTAAACTATTTTAGAACACTGTAAAGTACTCTAGATCATTGCTGTTGCTGCATTCTTTGATATTCTAGAGAATTTGTTACTTAACCCGGTTGCTCTAGACCACTTTTCTTATCAGTATTTCTGTTTTGTTCTAGACCAGTGCAGGTTAAATAATAAATAAATAAAAAATACAGATGCATCTGTTTTGTGTTGAATGTATGTTTGTTGTAGGTTTTTCTAGATACAAACCAGTTCCGTTTGTAAAGTAAAAGATATCAGAAATCTTGCAGGTGAAGGTTTTTTTTTCCATTCTGAAGATCAGTTTGAGTGGATTTTTGTTAAGCTTTGAAGGTCCTCAGATCACTGTTGCGTTTTTAATCAGGTCCTAATGTTCTGGGAATTTCTGAGCACAGTTGCCCTGATACCCAACTGGGGAAGAGCTCTGAATGTGGCTCTGGAGTCGGTCAGCTGGTAATGTTTAGGTTTTTCGGTTGGTTTATTTGCCTAAAAATGTGTAAAATGTTCACTCTTGTGCATTATATAATGAAGCTTTACTTTATTCTGGAATCACTTTCGGGACTTAAGCTAATTGCACGATTCAATAACGTTCTCACAGTTTCTCCCCCGAGCTCTCAGACTCCGATATACATCTAACGTCCTCCTCGCGCCAGAAATCACGAGATCGGATCAGACATTTGTTCATTCTGATGAAATATCTAATTCTGCTGGATTTTCACTCTTTAATGAGATTTCCGAGCACAAATTTGTGTTACAGTCTTGATGTTGATGTTGTTTGGATTCTGTGGGTTTTTCTCTGCATTGTGCTCCGTAAATTGAACTTTTTCAGAGCTTTGTGTGCGGCTGATCCTTTGAATTTGATTTGAAGTGTTTGTGTCCTTCGGCTGCTTTGTCATTTCTTGTTTTTTTTTTCTTCTTCTTCTCTCGACCTTTAAAGTCAGAAAGAAGAAAGGAGGCCGTTAGGCTTCGAAAACATCTCATTCGACTCCCTTTTTTTAGAGCTTTGAGGCCGGGTGTGAATGCGCAGACTGTTGCCGTGGTGATGCGATGAGGAATAAATTACATTTTTCATGTGTATGGTCAAAATGCAGATTCTTTGGTGAATATTGCAACATGATAACCGTCTCGAGAAAGTCACGTGTTTGAGATAAAAACATTATTATTTTGGCATTTTTTTCCTAGGAAAAATGCTGGTTCACCTTTCAGAAGAAGATCATTATCACCTTTTATAAATATAAGAAACTGACAGAAATAGTATGGGTTTGGGGGAATATTGTGCAAATATTTTTATCACTGTAAATGATTTTAGATCAATATAATAATAATGATAATATAATAACAATAACTTTTGAATGAACAGAATATACAGATAACAAATAAACAGATTTGTTTGTGGACACCTGAACAAGGTTTCTTATTTCACACCGAAGTCTCCATTTACTGTTATAACAAACTCCACTCTTCCGGGAAGATGTTGCACTACATTTTGTGGAGATTCATTCAGCTTCAGGGGTGTCTAAATACTTTTGCCCATGGCTAGAATGATTTGATGCACATTTTCCTAAAGAGAAATGAAGATGCTCATCATTCAAGTCATACTTATTAAAATAGCAAAACAATAAAAATAGCCTTAAAATCAGTTTGGTGCTGATCAGGTAATGAATGCAGTAGATCATGTAAATGCCTCAACTGAAGCGTCAGCCTGGATCATTCTTAGATACTCAAGATCACTTTGAACAATTATATGCGTTCTCAGTAGAACAAGGTCACTTTAGGTATATTTTGCATTCTAGAGCGTTCTGTTTTATGACATGATGAGGGCATTCTGTATAATTCTGGGTCGTTTAAGCCGTTCTCGACCGGTTTAAGTCATTCTAAGTTATTTTGGGCTATTTCTAGATCATTCTAAACAATTCTTCATTGTCATAAAATTTATCAGGTTAGTTTGAGGTCAGTCTGTGCCATGCTCGGTCGTTGTCCCTCTGAGAATTCAAGATGTCCTGTTCTATGCCATGGATGGCATTGTGTAACTCAAGGTCATTTACACCATTCTAGATCAATCAAGCTTGTTCTAGGTTATTTTGGAAAATTTCAGAAAATTCTTGCTCATTTTGAGGCAGGGTTGAAACGTGGCGTGGTTTTGGACTATTACATATATTTTTAATCCTGTAATGTAACCAAAAAGCCATTTGGAGACAAAGAAAACGTCTTAGAAACGTCTCTAGAGGAAGATTACAGAGCCTGGAGGTGTTTTGTCTTGTGAAATGATTAGTGCAGATGAGTCATGCTGCTTTCTGACCAAGGACATGAGCTAACGTAAAAAAATAAAGGTCAGGTTTATGTTTGAGAATGTCTGCGTTTTGATAGTAATAACAATTCTAGAAGAAAGTAAGAGCAGGTCACCGGTCATTTTTAAAAAGACAAGTGCTCAGCGTGATGAATGAGTGTTCCTGCCGACTCAGACTTTCCATCCGACTGTGAGAGACGTGCAGGACAAAAAATTTGCTTTTTACAACCTGCTTTTGTTTCTTTCATATTATTTCTATACAATTCTCCATTGTTTCATCTCAGTGTCATTCTAGATCATTCAATTCCATACAGTGTTGCTATATTCTTATCTACTCCTCAAAACCATTCTACTCATTCATTCCATTTCATGCTAGGTTCTGTATAATTCCAGGTCTTTCAAGAGCATTCAAGCCATTCTAGATCAGTCAAGGCAGATTTGAAAGTGTGTTCCCACCAGTCTGAGTGTGGTTTTCTACTGACTCATCAGCTTTAACTTTTAATCTATTAAAGGTGCTACAGAAAAAGGGGCATCTGGAAAAACATCTGGTTTATTAAAACAAGCAAATTATCTCCTGCTTTGTCACCAATACAAGCTAATAATAGCGTCGCCAGCGAGTTAGCGACTCTGACCTTGCTTGCTAACGATGTGGTGAGATCCAGCTAGAGTCTGTATTCATGCAGATTAAACACTGGTTTATTTCACAGGAAAGTTGAGGGTCGTAAAGTCTGATTGTTAATCTTCGAACTATTGACGAGCAGTTTGTTCTAGATCTAGGGTTAGCAAGAAAAATACACTATGTAGCGAAGAAGGGTCCAGATATAAATGAAAAAGTATTAAATTCCCATGGTCGTGTTGTCGGAGCTCGAAGGGCGACATCACAAACGCTGGCATTTCGAAATGGCACGGTTCATTTCAGAAAAACACACTGGCAAAAGTCATAAATAAATAAATAATGAATAAATATATACTACCTTCAACCTGACTAGCGCAGGGTGGGCTTTTTTCTTCAGCAGGACCCGGTCCTGTTCCTCCATTAGAGAAACACGAGGGTAAATAAGAAAACACATTCATATCTCTAAACCATCCACAGCGCCTGCTTTCCAGCAGCGCCGGCGCGGCCGAGCGTAATATAATAAATTAAGTTTTTAACATAGCCTGTGGGGGGAAAAATCCTGACTGTGTTTGCAGGAGAAAAAAAAGGCCACACTGGCTTTAAACGAGCGCCCAAATGCAAATGACTCGCTTGTGAAATTACATCCTCTGGCAACTCTGTAAGAATAACTTTCAATGGCGGTGCAGACGGGTTGTTTTAACACACACACACACACACACACACACACACACACACACACACATAAAGAGGAAGAAGAAGGAAAAAAAAATCAATAGCTTTCACCCAGAAACGTTGCAGACTCGTTGCTAAATCTAAATCAGAGGAAGCGCTAAAGCGGCGTCGGCTCCATTTGCATAATGACGTGGGTTTTTTTTGCTCGGATTCATCAGCGCTGAGTGATGAGGTGTGTGAAAGCAGGAAAAAGACTAAGCGCTCGGGGTGACGGCTGTGACCTATTTGGCTCCTGAGGCGATTTTTTTTTTCTTCCCTTCAATATGATATAGTTTGTGTCCTATTTTGCGTCACAAATTTTTTTTTATTCATTGCCGTGTTTAAGACTCGATTTGTTTTCATGCACGTCTTCTCTTTACAGGGCTGGGCTCTTCACGTGGTGTGTGTGTGTGTGTGTGTGTGTGTGTTTAGGATATTCTCCCTGTACTGTATGCAGTAATAAGCAATAGACTGTGGGGTTTAATGTTTAATGGGGCTTCACGGCGAGCAGAGGGGCCTCGTGTACCTGCCGACTCCTAATCTGTTCGGATTCCGTCTGAGCGCTCGCTCAGTGAAAATGAGGAAATTCCACATCCGTGAAAATCCACTCACACTTGATCCCTTTTTTGTAACAATGCGATACAGAGAAGAATAATCTCTGTGTTTAGTCGCAGCGAGACTCTTGCCCATGAGGAATCCCTGTTCATCTAATGTCATCCCAAACAGTTATATAGATCATCCTACTTAAATCTAGATCCTTTAAATCATTTCAGGTCATTCTGGACACTGGCCTGGCTCATTGCAAAGAGTTCTGGATCACTCTAGATCTTACTAGCTTCTTCTATACAACCACAGTTCATCCCGCGGGTCATTCTAGATTGTTGTCTCTCACTGTAGCGTTTGATGTCATGCTTGTTCATTCCAGATCCCCCGGTTCACCAATGGAATCATTCTTGATCATTTCAGGCCTTTTTGGATACTCCAGAATCAGCACAGTTTAACCTGGGTTATTCCAGATCACCCGGATCACCATTTGAATAATTCAAGATCATTTTAGGATTGTCTGTATATTTAGCGTTGCCCACCAGCCAGATCGCACTGGATCATCTTGGTCTGTCTAAATCATTCAAGGTCATTCTAGGTTGCTCTAAATGACCAGATAATTGTAGTTTAGATAATTTATTTTATAATACATTGTAGTTACTTTATTATTATAATTTAAATCATTCTAGATCCCAGAGATCCTTCTCAATATTTTTGGAGTATCACAGATCCTCCTGGTCAGTGATGATTAGTTATCATCATTGCTAACGTGTCTCGATCATTCCAGGTTATTCTAGATCGCTCCATTCTGCCTGGGCTGTGAGGTTGAAGGTCAGCTAATGTGGAGTTTAAACTGCACTAATTAATATCAATGTGTACTGTAATTCTGTAGATAAGGAGGTGTGGCCTCGTGGGCGGGGCTACGATGTGGGCGAGGTCGAGGTCAAAGGTCGGCTCCTCCAGGTCATTCCACCCAGCAGCTTCTGGAGATTCAGCATGGTTCTGCAGCATCCTGAGTTCATCCGCTTTAATGTCACACACACACACACTGCACTGCTGGGCATCTATGGCAGGAGGAACACACCACCTACACACACACAGGTATGCACACACACACACACACACACACACACACATATATTCTGGTAAGGTTCGATACACACATACAAAGGCAATGACACACACACACAGACGATGACACACTTATGTAAACACAAACATGTAAAGCTGCTCAATAAAATTCATATTTACTGTACTGGTAATACTACACACACACACACACACACACACACACACACACACACACACATACAAACACACACGCACACACACACATACACACATACACACATTTGTTGTGGGTGCATTTAATAACATTTCTATTTTGGACATAAGTGCATGACTGTACTCACACACACACACACACACACACACACACACACTGTTTCGGAGCCAATGCCGGGTGTTTGGCTGTGAGTTGTGCGTCGTCTCCGTATCGTTTTTTAATCCAGATAATTGGCACGATGTTCCGTGTTCCTAATGATTTGGCAGCGGGCGTGTTCCTCTCGTTAATTAAAGCTCGTTAGCAGCGATATCTTCCAGATGAACCATTCACATCGTTAAGAAAATTATAGACATGCATAATTCAATTCTCAGCTCCTCTCTGCATTTTGCTTTCTGTGTGTGTGTATGTGTGTGTGTGTGTGTGTGTGTGTGTGTGTGTGTGTGTGTGTGTGTGTATTTGTGTGAGTGTATACGTGGGCGGAGGCAAAGCAAGAGGAGTGGATAATTAGTGCCTGTTAATGAAGTGGGTTCTGTGTGTGTGTGTGTGTGTGTGTGTGTGTGTGTGTGTGTGTGTGTGTGTGTGTGTGTGTGTGTGCATACATTCATGCATACATGTCCAAAATAGAGATATTATTAAATGCACCCACACCAAATATGTGTGTATTTACTGTATATATGTGTGTGTGTGTGTGTGTGTGTGTGTGTGTGTGTGTGTGTGTGTGTGTGTGGTTGAAATTCAATGAGTGCAGTGTGACCCACCCATATGCTCAGGCATATGTTTATGTAACTGAGCACTCAGAGAGTGTGTGGGTGACCGAGAGGTTTAACACACACACACACACACACACACACACACACACACACACACACACACACACACAGTGTGGGTAATGAAATTAAACCAGATGAGTGTCATAACACACACTCCTGCCTATTAATTAGAAAAAGAAACTAGATGGATACCAATGTGTGTGTGTGTGTGTGTGTGTGTGTGTGTGTGTGTGTGTGTGTGTGTGTGTATTTCAGCATTAATTCTTTGTTTCCTAAGTATATGAGCTCCTGTCCAAACAGAGATAAAGAGAGTTGTGGAGTCAGAAAACAGATAATAAGAGAAATGTGTAGAGACTGAGGAAGAGGGAGAGATGGATGGGGAGAGAAAGAGAAAGAGGGAGAGGGCTGGAGAGAGTGATAAAAGAAAGGGAAAGAGAAAAGTAAAGACAGATAGACAGAGAAAAAGACAGGTTTTGAGAGATAAAGGTTGAGAGGAAGTCGGTTGAGAAGCGGTAGCTGGAAAAAGGTACCAATTTGTTTGTCTCTGTGTGTGTGTTTGTGTGCGTGTGTGTGTGTTTGTGTCCGTGCGTGTGTGTGTGTGTGCTCTCTCAGTTTGATTTTGTAAAACTGCTGGATGGAAAGCCACAGCAGGATGGATGGAGCGTTGCCATGGCGACCGTGTTTATGGAGTATCTGGACGCAGGGACGTGGCACATCGGCGTCTACAATGATGGGAGAAAACCGGAGCAGGTGAAGGTGCAGAGCACGGCTGTAGGTAAGAGTGCGAGCACACACACACACACACACACACACACACACACACAGACACAGAAAGCATCTAGGGCATGTGTGTGTGATCTTTTGTACACAGGGCCGGTGTGGCTGCAGGGGTTTGTTCAGGTGTTTGTTAGAGCAGAATGTAGGAAGAGATATTTGTATTTAAAGGCAGGTGAGTTTTAAAAGCTCTGTAAACTGGGGTGTAGAAACTTCTCTAAAGGTCTGAGCAGCACATACAGCCAGAATATCTATTGCTTTCCCAACTATATCTCTCCTACATCTCCACCTACAACCTACACACCTATAAATCAACCACCTACAAGCTACCCAATCTGCCCTCCTACAATCAACCCTTCTACAATCAACCCTTCTACAATCTGCCCTCCTACAATCAACCCTTCTACAATCAACCCTTCTACAATCAACCCTCCTACAATCAACCCTTCTACAATCAACCCTTCTACAATCAACCCTTCTACAATCTGCCCTCCTACAATCAACCTGTTGCAGAGCTGTCAGCTGGTGGCTTGGTGGCTCCTACAAGTAAGTGAGTGTGTTTAGCGCCCCCTGAGGGGTGTGTTTTCCTGCCCCTCACCCATGTAAACCCCAGGTCTGCCACCCAGACCAGGACAGAGGGTAAAAGATGAACAACAGAAGGGTTTCACAATAATCTTTAACTAGACAGAGTTCTTTCTTTCTCATTTTTTGAGGGACTGTGGAGGTTCATCAGTGCATTTTTCTGAGGGCAACTTCCAAATGTGACTAACAACATAACAGACGTAACATTTCTGATACACTGTGTTGCTTCTCTGCTTTCATTGTAACTAAACTACCTTCTCAGTGTGTGGAGGTGGAATCGAAGGCACTCACCCGTCTTCAGCTCTCCCCTATTCCACCTCTGTCAATGATCTAGCTGGATCTCAGCTAGATCAATGGCTCTATTGAGTTCCTGTGATCCTGATAAGGTAGCTCCTCTTGATGCCCTTCTTGAATCCATTATAAAGTCATTAGCAGTGTTTTTCCATTACGCTCTCTCAATGTCAAGAGACTAGTTTTGAATTCGGAGATACTTTGGCCCCCCAAACAGAACTCGTGACATTGACTGGGATAAAAATTGCAGACGTATTGCACGCTCGATCCCAGAGCTGAGGGGCCTGTCAGAAGGTACAGCTGGTGTGGAAAGGAATGACAGTAATCCGGAGGGTTGAAATCCCAAAATGAGAGAGCACTGCATGGTTCTGGCAGTAGGTGGTAACCATGGTACCACTGCAGACATGCAAGACTACACCCTCTGAAAACCAGGCAAGCGTGATGGTCAAGCTGTTCCTGGGGCTTCCAGGCTTTCTCAGGTCCTGTATCGACATCAGCGCTGCAGGTTTCCTCGATCGACTCGGTTGTGGTGGTGGAGAGTTGTTGTTGTAATTGCTCTCGTCAACTTCCTCGAGGAGTCCCTGGGTTGTCGAGTTGCAGTTCTGCAATTTTCACTTTCCGCTCTCGGCTCAGTCACGCTGTCAAGGAGTCAGTTTTCGAGAGCGCTCGATTGTAAAAAGAGCTGGAGCGCTGGGAAAGGGTGTGAGTAGACTTTATTCAAACAAAACGTCTCCATGAGGAGAGCAAAACTCCAACTTATGAGGCAGGGTGAAGATACAAAGCAGCAGAAGCACATCCGCTGATGCGCACTGACACGAGGCCTGAAGTGAAACCGCTGGAGTTGTTTTTAGTCATTATGGTGAGATGATGATGATCTTCTTCCTGCTTCCGTTACTGCTGAATCTTTTCTTCTTCACCTCACAGTGAACCAGAAACGTTCTACCTACAATACTTTTATTAGTTCATTATTGATGACCTCAAAGGATTTCTAACATATTAAAGACACAACAATCCTGTGTGTTGAAATAGTCATTGTTCCTACAGTGTCTTGTCTTTTCTTCTGTCCGTCTCCCCAGTACATCTTTCTCTCTCTCTGTACTTCTCTATTTCTCTTTCTGCACACATCTTGCTCTCCGCCTGTCGCTCTCAGGTAGATATTTTCTTCGTAGGTGTGTTGAAATAATATCTATATATAATCTCTCACTGCGTCCAAATATGTCTCGTCTTTACCTGTTTTATTTTCTACCTGTCTCTATACATCCCCCCTCTCCTCTCTCTCTCTCTCTCTCTCTCTCTCGCTCTCTCTCTCACTGAATCTACACCTGAACCCTGATTACACCCGGCTCTACACCTGACTCTACACCCGACTCTACACCCGACTCTACACCCGACTCTACACCCGACTCTACACCTGACTCTACACTTGAACCCAGACTCTACACCTGACTCTACACCCGACTCTATACCTGAATCTACACCTGAACCCAGACTCTACACCCGACTCTACACCTGACTCTACACCCGACTCTATACCTGAATCTACACCTGAACCCAAACTCTACACCCGACTCTACACCCGACTCTACACCTGACTCTACACCCGTCTCTACACCTGATTCTACACCTGAACCCAGACTCTACACCCGACTCTACACCTGACTCTACACCTGACTCTAACCCTGAACCCTGACTCTGATTGTGACTCTGATTGTGACTCCACTCTTTACAATAATGATGAGTTTAATACAGTAACTGCAGAGGGACTGAAAGTCACCGAATCACAGAACAGCTTCACACTGTGTGTACGGTTCCACATACACCAGCACACGGTATAAACACAGGGAACAGACACTTTCCCTTCAGCATTGTATACCTGTTCAGAGTTTTTCATATGAATAAACATCAACACACACACACACACACACACACACACACACACACACACACACACTACACTTTTTTCCATATCAATCTCACACACACTCTCACAAGACTCAGTCACCTACACGCTCTTTCACTGCTGTGTCTCATCTTTTTATTTACACCCACTCACACACACACACACACACACACACACACACACACACACAGATATGATGGGTCACAAACCATCACAGCAAAAACTTGTTTTCTATTTCTGTAATAGAAAGCACTGCTTCAGTGATGTGCAACGGAAAGGCTGACCTATACACACACACACACACACACACACTCCAATACAACACTACACACACTCTCTTATATACACACACACTCATACACAAACACTCATATGCCCACACTAAAATCAATAACGCTCGCTGCCAAATTGAAGTATGCAAGCATTTTTTCAACAAAACTTTTACTAGATGGTGTACTTGGTGACCTTGTGTGTGTGTGTGTGTGTGTGTGTGTGTGTTCAGAAATGAGCGACGGTTGTTCCACGAACTGTAATGGGAACGGAGAGTGTGTTTCGGGTCACTGTCACTGTTTCACCGGTTTCCTCGGGCCAGACTGTTCAAAAGGTACACACACACACACACACACACACACACACACACACACACACACACACACACACACACACACACACACACACACACACACACTCAATACAACACTACACACTCTCTTATATACACACACACTCATACACAAACACTCATATGCCCACACTAAAATCAATAACGCTCGCTGCCAAATTGAAGTATGCAAGCATTTTTCAACAAAACTTTTACTAGATGGTGTACTTGGTGACCTTGTGTGTGTGTGTGTGTGTGTGTGTGTGTGTCTGTGTGTGTTCAGAAATGAGCGACGGTTGTTCCACGAACTGTAATGGGAACGGAGAGTGTGTTTGGTCACTGTCACTGTTTCACCGGTTTCCTCGGGCCAGACTGTTCAAAAGGTACACACACACACACACACACACACACACACACACACACACACACACACACACACACACACACACACACACACACACACACACACACACACACACAAAAACGAACACAGAAGAACACGCTCAATCACATATACAGACATCACACACACAAGCACACACAAAAAAACACTTACACAAACATTTACAAACTCATGAACACACACACAGATATATATACATACAAACATACTCACAGATACACACAATCACAGATACACACAAACATTTACAAATACACAAACACAGATACACATACAAAAACCAATTCACAGACACAAACACATTTACAGACATACACAAATAAACCTACAGCTAACAAACAAGCACACATACAACACCACACAAACACACAAAAAGTATACACATCAACAACACAGACTTACGTGCCACAATCACACAACAGTAAGTGCAAAAAACACCCAAACAACAACACAACATCACCTGTGTGTGTGTGTGTGTGTGTGTGTGTTACAGACTCATGCCCGGTGTTGTGTAGTGGTAATGGCGAGTATGATAAGGGTGTGTGTGTGTGTCACGCTGGCTGGAAGGGAGCAGAGTGTGAGGTGGAGGACGGGCAGTGTATCGATCCCACCTGCTCCAACAACGGAGAGTGTGTTGACGGAGTGTGTGTGTGCGCGCCAGCCTTTAAAGGCAACAATTGCGAGGAAGGTATGTGAGCAACACAAACACACACATACACACAAATACATTAAATTATTTTTATTCTTCATTTACCACATGCACACTTTCTAAATTAACTAAAGTAAATATTCTGTGTGTGTGTGTGTGTGTGTGTGTGTGTGTGTGTGTGTGTGTGTGTGTGTGTGTGTGTGTGTACAGTGGACTGCATCGACCCCACATGTTCAGGTCGAGGCGTGTGTGTCCGTGGGGAGTGTGTGTGCTCTGCAGGGTGGGGTGGAGAGATGTGTGAGAATCCTCTCCCGGCCTGTAAGGAGCAGTGCTCGAGACATGGAACGTACCATTCTGAAACAGGGGTGTGTGAGTGTGAGCAGGGCTGGACTGGAACTGACTGCTCTACAGGTTAGATGCACACAAATACGCACACACAAATACACAAACACACACACACACACACACACACACACAGGAAAAATCTTGTAGGGGTGGACCCTGATTGGAATGAGCACAATGATAAATCTAAGAAATGTATGGCTGAATTTCCACATCTGGAGTTCCTGAACTAGAGTTCTTGGGCCAGTTCTTGCTCTAAAGTTGCTCAGACACTTTCATGAACCCAACGCTTCTGTGCTGTGGCTTCAATTTTTATTATAAAGTTCCCAAACTGTTAAAGTTAAGCTAAAGTTCCTCAGCTGAACATATCAGGTGTAAGTTTCTGCTCCAATGATCCTGGCTTCAGGTTCCTCAGTAAGTGAAAGCGAATGATCAGGAGTCGTGTTCAGAGAGAGTTTCAGAGTGAAACAGGTCACTTTATTTTGCAACTTTTTTTTTTTTGCGGAAAATGAATTTTTCATTTGGAGTGCCGTGTGAAAATGATGGTAAGATGTTTCTCGGAGTGAAGATTTTGCTGACGTGATTACCATCGACTTCAAAACTTCACTTTCCTCCTCAAAAGACGCTTGTGGAATAGATTGGGATGTAAGACGACGCTGCGGATGTCATTGATCAGTGATTAGATATGACGAGGTGCGTATCGACCCGCCATCACGTGTAATGCGGTATGTATCGATGAAGAATGATATTCAGATAGAGGAGGAAAAAAAGAGACGAGGAGAGAGAGAGAGAGAGAGAGAGAGAGAGAGCATCCAGAAACCCGGCAGACTTTTTCCCGAGCATGGAATTCATAAATCACTCGAGCTGCCCGAGCGCAAACACACTGATTTATGAACAGCAGCCTGGCGGAAAAGTGTTGCCTCATTATATAAATATATATGATTGATTTTACATCAGGACAATAAAGCGATGGAGAAAGAAAGAAAGAAAGAAAGAAAGAAAGAAAGAAAGAAAGAAAGAAAGAAAGAAAGAAAGAAAGAAAGGATGGATGGATGGATGGATGGATGGATGGATGGATGGATGGATGGATAATGTGTTGGATGTATGGATGGATAGATGGATGAATGGATGGATAGATATAATGGTGGAACGATGAATGGATGGACGGATGGGTAATGTGATGGATGGATGGATGGATGGATGGACGGATGGATGGATGGATGGACGGATGGATGGATGGATGGACGGATGGATGGGTAGTGTGTTGGATGGATGGACGGATAAACGGATGGATGAACGGATGGATGGATGGATGGATGGATGGATGGATGGACAGGGGATGGGTCTTATGTAGGTTTTAATGTTGGGATTTAATACGGTGAATATTTGCCGAGGTCGACACTGTTATTACGTTGTGACTGGAAATAAAACTGAACACTGGGCTTTTGTAGTTCCTGGACACTGCAGTTCCTGAACTAAAACAGTTATTTGGTTTAAAGTTTCAGGGTCTGTGGTTCCTAAATTCAAATCTGTCTATGGTGTGTGGACTGAAGAATCTAGACTGGAATTTGACTAAAGTTCTGACTCCAAAGTTCCTAAATCAAACCTCCTTAATTAAACTGTGGACTGGTTCCTGGTCTACACTTTCTGAACTATATTCACTTGTTTGGTCCAAAATTCAATGTAATTTAATTGAAAATCTCGTTTTGATCTAAAGTTTTGGTGTTATATGAACATTATATGGCCAAAGGTTTGTAGGCACCTGAGCATGAGATTGGTATGTGGTTTTTGAACATCCCTCCGACTCCATTCGCTCTTATAATAAACTCCACTCTTCTGAAAAGCGTTGGAGCTCTACAGCAGGAGATCTTCATGGAGCTGGCTTTGTGCTCGAGGCATTGTCATGCTGGAGCAGGTTTGGGGCCAGCGGTAATACATTAAGGTTCCTAGTCTCTGGTTCCTGGATAAAAGTGCATAAATAGTTCCAGGTTTAAATGAAAATGAATTAATGTTAAATTTTTTGAAGTGAAGTTCCTGTAATATAGTTCCTGAACAGACACCACTGCACTAAAGTTTGGTAAAAGTTCCAGGTTTAAGATCCCAGAGCTAAAAATCTTGGGCTAAAGTTCTTTGCTCCATTTATTAAA